>NW_027366772.1:0-66249 GCF_046119375.1 Phyllobates terribilis | reverse complement strand
TCAGAATTGCACCTTGCAATGTGGAGAAATTACTGTTTGTGCATTTACAATATTCATTGATTTTTACCATTGAAAAACGTCCAGAATGATTGAAGCTACTGACTGAATGAAAGTAACTGGCATCTCACTCTCTTTGAATCTTCTTTATCATGCTAAGAGGAGCAGGAAAAAGCAAAAAATTTCAGACTTGCACCTTGCAATGCGGAGAAATTACTGTTTGTGCATTTACAATATTCATTGATTTTTGCCATTGAAAAACATCATGTTATTCATATACCAGAAATGTTTGAAGCTACTGACTGAGTGAAAGGAGCTGGCATCTCACTCTCTTTGAATCTTCTTTATCATGCTAAGAGGAGCAGGAAAAGCAAAAAATTTCAGAATTGCACCTTGCAATGCGGAGAAATTACTGTTTGTGCATTTACAATATTCATTGATTTTTGCCATTGAAAAACGTCCAGAAATGATTGAAGCTACTGACTGAATGAAAGGAGCTGGCATCTCACTCTCTTTGAATCTTCTTTATCATGCTAAGAGGAGCAGGAAAAAGCAAAAAATTTCAGAATTGCACCTTGCAATGCGGAGAAATTACAGTTTGTGCATTTACAATATTCATTGATTTTTGCCATTGAAAAACATCCAGAAATGATTGAAGCTACTGACTGAATGAAAGGAGCTGGCATCTCACTCTCTTTGAATCTGCTTTATCATGCTAAGAGGAGCAGGAAAAAGCAAAAAATTTCAGAATTGCACCTTGCAATGCGGAGAAATTACTGTTTGTGCATTTACAATATTCATTGATTTTTGCCATTGAAAAACATCATGTTATTCATATACCAGAAATGTTTGAAGCTACTGACTGAATGAAAGGAGCTGGCATCTCACTCTCTTTGAATCTTCTTTATCATGCTAAGAGGAGCAGGAAAAAGCAAAAAATTTCAGAATTGCACCTTGCAATGTGGAGAAATTACTGTTTGTGCATTTACAATATTCATTGATTTTTACCATTGAAAAACGTCCAGAAATGATTGAAGCTACTGACTGAATGAAAGTAGCTGGCATCTCACTCTCTTTGAATCTTCTTTATCATGCTAAGAGGAGCAGGAAAAAGCAAAAAATTTCAGACTTGCACCTTGCAATGCGGAGAAATTACTGTTTGTGCATTTACAATATTCATTGATTTTTGCCATTGAAAAACATCATGTTATTCATATACCAGAAATGTTTGAAGCTACTGACTGAATGAAAGGAGCTGGCATCTCACTCTCTTTGAATCTTCTTTATCATGCTAAGAGGAGCAGGAAAAAGCAAAAAATTTCAGAATTGCACCTTGCAATGCGGAGAAATTACTGTTTGTGCATTTACAATATTCATTGATTTTTGCCATTGAAAAACATCCAGAAATGATTGAAGCTACTGACTGAATGAAAGGAGCTGGCATCTCACTCTCTTTGAATCTTCTTTATCATGCTAAGAGGAGCAGGAAAAAGCAATAAATTTCAGAATTGCACCTTGCAATGCGGAGAAATTACTGTTTGTGCATTTACAATATTCATTGATTTTTGCCATTGAAAAACATCATGTTATTCATATACCAGAAATGTTTGAAGCTACTGACTGAATGAAAGGAGCTGACATCTCACTCTCTTTGAATCTTCTTTATCATGCTAAGAGGAGCAGGAAAAAGCAAAAAATTTCAGAATTGCACCTTGCAATGCGGAGAAATTACTGTTTGTGCATTTACAATATTCATTGATTTTTGCCATTGAAAAACATCCAGAAATGATTGAAGCTACTGACTGAATGAAAGGAGCTGGCATCTCACTCTTTTTGAATCTTCTTTATCATGCTAAGAGGAGCAGGAAAAAGCAAAAAATTTCAGAATTGCACCTTGCAATGCGGAGAAATTACTGTTTGTGCATTTACAATATTCATTGATTTTTGCCATTGAAAAACATCATGTTATTCATATACCAGAAATGTTTGAAGCTACTGACTGAATGAAAGGAGCTGGCATCTCACTCTCTTTGAATCTTCTTTATCATGCTAAGAGGAGCAGGAAAAAGCAAAAAATTTCAGAATTGCACCTTGCAATGCGGAGAAATTACTGTTTGTGCATTTACAATATTCATTGATTTTTGCCATTGAAAAACATCATGTTATTCATATACCAGAAATGTTTGAAGCTACTGACTGAATGAAAGGAGCTGGCATCTCACTCTCTTTGAATCTTCTTTATCATGCTAAGAGGAGCAGGAAAAAGCAAAAATTTCAGAATTGCACCTTGCAATGTGGAGAAATTACTGTTTGTGCATTTACAATATTCATTGATTTTTACCATTGAAAAACGTCCAGAAATGATTGAAGCTACTGACTGAATGAAAGTAACTGGCATCTCACTCTCTTTGAATCTTCTTTATCATGCTAAGAGGAGCAGGAAAAAGCAAAAAATTTCAGACTTGCACCTTGCAATGCGGAGAAATTACTGTTTGTGCATTTACAATATTCATTGATTTTTGCCATTGAAAAACATCATGTTATTCATATACCAGAAATGTTTGAAGCTACTGACTGAGTGAAAGGAGCTGGCATCTCACTCTCTTTGAATCTTCTTTATCATGCTAAGAGGAGCAGGAAAAAGCAAAAAATTTCAGAATTGCACCTTGCAATGCGGAGAAATTACTGTTTGTGCATTTACAATATTCATTGATTTTTGCCATTGAAAAACGTCCAGAAATGATTGAAGCTACTGACTGAATGAAAGGAGCTGGCATCTCACTCTCTTTGAATCTTCTTTATCATGCTAAGAGGAGCAGGAAAAAGCAAAAAATTTCAGAATTGCACCTTGCAATGCGGAGAAATTACAGTTTGTGCATTTACAATATTCATTGATTTTTGCCATTGAAAAACATCCAGAAATGATTGAAGCTACTGACTGAATGAAAGGAGCTGGCATCTCACTCTCTTTGAATCTGCTTTATCATGCTAAGAGGAGCAGGAAAAAGCAAAAAATTTCAGAATTGCACCTTGCAATGCGGAGAAATTACTGTTTGTGCATTTACAATATTCATTGATTTTTGCCATTGAAAAACATCATGTTATTCATATACCAGAAATGTTTGAAGCTACTGACTGAATGAAAGGAGCTGGCATCTCACTCTCTTTGAATCTTCTTTATCATGCTAAGAGGAGCAGGAAAAAGCAAAAAATTTCAGAATTGCACCTTGCAATGTGGAGAAATTACTGTTTGTGCATTTACAATATTCATTGATTTTTACCATTGAAAAACGTCCAGAAATGATTGAAGCTACTGACTGAATGAAAGTAGCTGGCATCTCACTCTCTTTGAATCTTCTTTATCATGCTAAGAGGAGCAGGAAAAAGCAAAAAATTTCAGACTTGCACCTTGCAATGCGGAGAAATTACTGTTTGTGCATTTACAATATTCATTGATTTTTGCCATTGAAAAACATCATGTTATTCATATACCAGAAATGTTTGAAGCTACTGACTGAATGAAAGGAGCTGGCATCTCACTCTCTTTGAATCTTCTTTATCATGCTAAGAGGAGCAGGAAAAAGCAAAAAATTTCAGAATTGCACCTTGCAATGCGGAGAAATTACTGTTTGTGCATTTACAATATTCATTGATTTTTGCCATTGAAAAACATCATGTTATTCATATACCAGAAATGTTTGAAGCTACTGACTGAATGAAAGGAGCTGGCATCTCACTCTCTTTGAATCTTCTTTATCATGCTAAGAGGAGCAGGAAAAAGCAAAAAATTTCAGAATTGCACCTTGCAATGTGGAGAAATTACTGTTTGTGCATTTACAATATTCATTGATTTTTACCATTGAAAAACGTCCAGAAATGATTGAAGCTACTGACTGAATGAAAGTAGCTGGCATCTCACTCTCTTTGAATCTTCTTTATCATGCTAAGAGGAGCAGGAAAAAGCAAAAAAATTTCAGACTTGCACCTTGCAATGCGGAGAAATTACTGTTTGTGCATTTACAATATTCATTGATTTTTGCCATTGAAAAACATCATGTTATTCATATACCAGAAATGTTTGAAGCTACTGACTGAATGAAAGGAGCTGGCATCTCACTCTCTTTGAATCTTCTTTATCATGCTAAGAGGAGCAGGAAAAAGTAAAAAATTTCAGAATTGCACCTTGCAATGCGGAGAAATTACTGTTTGTGCATTTATAATATTCAATGATTTTTGCCATTGAAAAACGTCCAGAAATGAATGAAGCTACTGACTGAACGAAAGGAGCTGGCATCTCACTCTCTTTGAATCTTCTTTATCATGCTAAGAGGAGCAGGAAAAAGCAAAAAATTTCAGAATTGCACCTTGCAATGCGGAGAAATTACTGTTTGTGCATTTACAATATTCATTGATTTTTGCCATTGAAAAACATCCAGAAATGATTGAAGCTACTGACTGAATGAAAGGAGCTGGCATCTCACTCTCTTTGAATCTTCTTTATCATGCTAAGAGGAGCAGGAAAAAGCAAAAAATTTCAGAATTGCACCTTGCAATGCGGAGAAATTACTGTTTGTGCATTTACAATATTCATTGATTTTTGCCATTGAAAAACATCATGTTATTCATATACCAGAAATGTTTGAAGCTACTGACTGAATGAAAGGAGCTGACATCTCACTCTCTTTGAATCTTCTTTATCATGCTAAGAGGAGCAGGAAAAAGCAAAAAATTTCAGAATTGCACCTTGCAATGCGGAGAAATTACTGTTTGTGCATTTACAATATTCATTGATTTTTGCCATTGAAAAACATCATGTTATTCATATACCAGAAATGTTTGAAGCTACTGACTGAATGAAAGGAGCTGACATCTCACTCTCTTTGAATCTTCTTTATCATGCTAAGAGGAGCAGGAAAAAGCAAAAAATTTCAGAATTGCACCTTGCAATGCGGAGAAATTACTGTTTGTGCATTTACAATATTCATTGATTTTTGCCATTGAAAAACATCATGTTATTCATGTACCAGAAATGTTTGAAGCTACTGACTGAATGAAAGGAGCTGACATCTCACTCTCTTTGAATCTTCTTTATCATGCTAAGAGGAGCAGGAAAAAGCAAAAAATTTCAGAATTGCACCTTGCAATGCGGAGAAATTACTGTTTGTGCATTTACAATATTCATTGATTTTTGCCATTGAAAAACGTCCAGAAATGATTGAAGCTACTGACTGAATGAAAGGAGCTGGCATCTCACTCTCTTTGAATCTTCTTTATCATGCTAAGAGGAGCAGGAAAAAGCAAAAAATTTCAGAATTGCACCTTGCAATGCGGAGAAATTACTGTTTGTGCATTTACAATATTCATTGATTTTTGCCATTGAAAAACATGTTATTCATATACCAGAAATGTTTGAAGCTACTGACTGAATGAAAGGAGCTGGCACCTCACTCTCTTTGAATCTTCTTTATCATGCTAAGAGGAGCGGGAAAAAGCAAAAAATTTCAGAATTGCACCTTGCAATGCGGAGAAATTACTGTTTGTGCATTTACAATATTCATTGATTTTTGCCATTGAAAAACGTCCAGAAATGATTGAAGGTACTGACTGAATGAAAGGAGCTGGCATCTCACTCTCTTTGAATCTTCTTTATCATGCTAAGAGGAGCAGGAAAAAGCAAAAAATTTCAGAATTGCACCTTGCAATGCGGAGAAATTACTGTTTGTGCATTTACAATATTCATTGGTTTTTGCCATTGAAAAACGTCCAGAAATGATTGAAGCTACTGACTGAATGAAAGGAGCTGGCATCTCACTCTCTTTGAATCTTCTTTATCATGCTAAGAGGAGCAGGAAAAAGCAAAAAATTTCAGAATTGCACCTTGCAATGCGGAGAAATTACAGTTTGTGCATTTACAATATTCATTGATTTTTGCCATTGAAAAACATCCAGAAATGATTGAAGCTACTGACTGAATGAAAGGAGCTGGCATCTCACTCTCTTTGAATCTTCTTTATCATGCTAAGAGGAGCAGGAAAAAGCAAAAAATTTCAGAATTGCACCTTGCAATGCGGAGAAATTACTGTTTGTGCATTTACAATATTCATTGATTTTTGCCATTGAAAAACATCATGTTATTCATATACCAGAAATGTTTGAAGCTACTGACTGAATGAAAGGAGCTGGCATCTCACTCTCTTTGAATCTTCTTTATCATGCTAAGAGGAGCAGGAAAAAGCAAAAAATTTCAGAATTGCACCTTGCAATGTGGAGAAATTACTGTTTGTGCATTTACAATATTCATTGATTTTTACCATTGAAAAACGTCCAGAAATGATTGAAGCTACTGACTGAATGAAAGTAGCTGGCATCTCACTCTCTTTGAATCTTCTTTATCATGCTAAGAGGAGCAGGAAAAAGCAAAAAATTTCAGACTTGCACCTTGCAATGCGGAGAAATTACTGTTTGTGCATTTACAATATTCATTGATTTTTGCCATTGAAAAACATCATGTTATTCATATACCAGAAATGTTTGAAGCTACTGACTGAATGAAAGGAGCTGGCATCTCACTCTCTTTGAATCTTCTTTATCATGCTAAGAGGAGCAGGAAAAAGCAAAAAATTTCAGAATTGCACCTTGCAATGCGGAGAAATTACTGTTTGTGCATTTACAATATTCATTGATTTTTGCCATTGAAAAACATCATGTTATTCATATACCAGAAATGTTTGAAGCTACTGACTGAATGAAAGGAGCTGGCATCTCACTCTCTTTGAATCTTCTTTATCATGCTAAGAGGAGCAGGAAAAAGCAAAAAATTTCAGAATTGCACCTTGCAATGTGGAGAAATTACTGTTTGTGCATTTACAATATTCATTGATTTTTACCATTGAAAAACGTCCAGAAATGATTGAAGCTACTGACTGAATGAAAGTAGCTGGCATCTCACTCTCTTTGAATCTTCTTTATCATGCTAAGAGGAGCAGGAAAAAGCAAAAAAATTTCAGACTTGCACCTTGCAATGCGGAGAAATTACTGTTTGTGCATTTACAATATTCATTGATTTTTGCCATTGAAAAACATCATGTTATTCATATACCAGAAATGTTTGAAGCTACTGACTGAATGAAAGGAGCTGGCATCTCACTCTCTTTGAATCTTCTTTATCATGCTAAGAGGAGCAGGAAAAAGCAAAAAATTTCAGAATTGCACCTTGCAATGCGGAGAAATTACTGTTTGTGCATTTACAATATTCATTGATTTTTGCCATTGAAAAACATCCAGAAATGATTGAAGCTACTGACTGAATGAAAGGAGCTGGCATCTCACTCTCTTTGAATCTTCTTTATCATGCTAAGAGGAGCAGGAAAAAGCAAAAAATTTCAGAATTGCACCTTGCAATGCGGAGAAATTACTGTTTGTGCATTTACAATATTCATTGATTTTTGCCATTGAAAAACATCATGTTATTCATATACCAGAAATGTTTGAAGCTACTGACTGAATGAAAGGAGCTGACATCTCACTCTCTTTGAATCTTCTTTATCATGCTAAGAGGAGCAGGAAAAAGCAAAAAATTTCAGAATTGCACCTTGCAATGCGGAGAAATTACTGTTTGTGCATTTACAATATTCATTGATTTTTGCCATTGAAAAACATCCAGAAATGATTGAAGCTACTGACTGAATGAAAGGAGCTGGCATCTCACTCTTTTTGAATCTTCTTTATCATGCTAAGAGGAGCAGGAAAAAGCAAAAAATTTCAGAATTGCACCTTGCAATGCGGAGAAATTACTGTTTGTGCATTTACAATATTCATTGATTTTTGCCATTGAAAAACATCATGTTATTCATATACCAGAAATGTTTGAAGCTACTGACTGAATGAAAGGAGCTGGCATCTCACTCTCTTTGAATCTTCTTTATCATGCTAAGAGGAGCAGGAAAAAGCAAAAAATTTCAGAATTGCACCTTGCAATGCGGAGAAATTACTGTTTGTGCATTTACAATATTCATTGATTTTTGCCATTGAAAAACATCATGTTATTCATATACCAGAAATGTTTGAAGCTACTGACTGAATGAAAGGAGCTGGCATCTCACTCTCTTTGAATCTTCTTTATCATGCTAAGAGGAGCAGGAAAAAGCAAAAAATTTCAGAATTGCACCTTGCAATGTGGAGAAATTACTGTTTGTGCATTTACAATATTCATTGATTTTTACCATTGAAAAACGTCCAGAAATGATTGAAGCTACTGACTGAATGAAAGTAACTGGCATCTCACTCTCTTTGAATCTTCTTTATCATGCTAAGAGGAGCAGGAAAAAGCAAAAAATTTCAGACTTGCACCTTGCAATGCGGAGAAATTACTGTTTGTGCATTTACAATATTCATTGATTTTTGCCATTGAAAAACATCATGTTATTCATATACCAGAAATGTTTGAAGCTACTGACTGAGTGAAAGGAGCTGGCATCTCACTCTCTTTGAATCTTCTTTATCATGCTAAGAGGAGCAGGAAAAAGCAAAAAATTTCAGAATTGCACCTTGCAATGCGGAGAAATTACTGTTTGTGCATTTACAATATTCATTGATTTTTGCCATTGAAAAACGTCCAGAAATGATTGAAGCTACTGACTGAATGAAAGGAGCTGGCATCTCACTCTCTTTGAATCTTCTTTATCATGCTAAGAGGAGCAGGAAAAAGCAAAAAATTTCAGAATTGCACCTTGCAATGCGGAGAAATTACAGTTTGTGCATTTACAATATTCATTGATTTTTGCCATTGAAAAACATCCAGAAATGATTGAAGCTACTGACTGAATGAAAGGAGCTGGCATCTCACTCTCTTTGAATCTGCTTTATCATGCTAAGAGGAGCAGGAAAAAGCAAAAAATTTCAGAATTGCACCTTGCAATGCGGAGAAATTACTGTTTGTGCATTTACAATATTCATTGATTTTTGCCATTGAAAAACATCATGTTATTCATATACCAGAAATGTTTGAAGCTACTGACTGAATGAAAGGAGCTGGCATCTCACTCTCTTTGAATCTTCTTTATCATGCTAAGAGGAGCAGGAAAAAGCAAAAAATTTCAGAATTGCACCTTGCAATGTGGAGAAATTACTGTTTGTGCATTTACAATATTCATTGATTTTTACCATTGAAAAACGTCCAGAAATGATTGAAGCTACTGACTGAATGAAAGTAGCTGGCATCTCACTCTCTTTGAATCTTCTTTATCATGCTAAGAGGAGCAGGAAAAAGCAAAAAATTTCAGACTTGCACCTTGCAATGCGGAGAAATTACTGTTTGTGCATTTACAATATTCATTGATTTTTGCCATTGAAAAACATCATGTTATTCATATACCAGAAATGTTTGAAGCTACTGACTGAATGAAAGGAGCTGGCATCTCACTCTCTTTGAATCTTCTTTATCATGCTAAGAGGAGCAGGAAAAAGCAAAAAATTTCAGAATTGCACCTTGCAATGCGGAGAAATTAATGTTTGTGCATTTACAATATTCATTGATTTTTGCCATTGAAAAACATCATGTTATTCATATACCAGAAATGTTTGAAGCTACTGACTGAATGAAAGGAGCTGGCATCTCACTCTCTTTGAATCTTCTTTATCATGCTAAGAGGAGCAGGAAAAAGCAAAAAATTTCAGAATTGCACCTTGCAATGTGGAGAAATTACTGTTTGTGCATTTACAATATTCATTGATTTTTACCATTGAAAAACGTCCAGAAATGATTGAAGCTACTGACTGAATGAAAGTAGCTGGCATCTCACTCTCTTTGAATCTTCTTTATCATGCTAAGAGGAGCAGGAAAAAGCAAAAAAATTTCAGACTTGCACCTTGCAATGCGGAGAAATTACTGTTTGTGCATTTACAATATTCATTGATTTTTGCCATTGAAAAACATCATGTTATTCATATACCAGAAATGTTTGAAGCTACTGACTGAATGAAAGGAGCTGGCATCTCACTCTCTTTGAATCTTCTTTATCATGCTAAGAGGAGCAGGAAAAAGCAAAAAATTTCAGAATTGCACCTTGCAATGCGGAGAAATTACTGTTTGTGCATTTACAATATTCATTGATTTTTGCCATTGAAAAACATCCAGAAATGATTGAAGCTACTGACTGAATGAAAGGAGCTGGCATCTCACTCTCTTTGAATCTTCTTTATCATGCTAAGAGGAGCAGGAAAAAGCAAAAAATTTCAGAATTGCACCTTGCAATGCGGAGAAATTACTGTTTGTGCATTTACAATATTCATTGATTTTTGCCATTGAAAAACATCATGTTATTCATATACCAGAAATGTTTGAAGCTACTGACTGAATGAAAGGAGCTGACATCTCACTCTCTTTGAATCTTCTTTATCATGCTAAGAGGAGCAGGAAAAAGCAAAAAATTTCAGAATTGCACCTTGCAATGCGGAGAAATTACTGTTTGTGCATTTACAATATTCATTGATTTTTGCCATTGAAAAACATCCAGAAATGATTGAAGCTACTGACTGAATGAAAGGAGCTGGCATCTCACTCTTTTTGAATCTTCTTTATCATGCTAAGAGGAGCAGGAAAAAGCAAAAAATTTCAGAATTGCACCTTGCAATGCGGAGAAATTACTGTTTGTGCATTTACAATATTCATTGATTTTTGCCATTGAAAAACATCATGTTATTCATATACCAGAAATGTTTGAAGCTACTGACTGAATGAAAGGAGCTGGCATCTCACTCTCTTTGAATCTTCTTTATCATGCTAAGAGGAGCAGGAAAAAGCAAAAAATTTCAGAATTGCACCTTGCAATGCGGAGAAATTACTGTTTGTGCATTTACAATATTCATTGATTTTTGCCATTGAAAAACATCATGTTATTCATATACCAGAAATGTTTGAAGCTACTGACTGAATGAAAGGAGCTGGCATCTCACTCTCTTTGAATCTTCTTTATCATGCTAAGAGGAGCAGGAAAAAGCAAAAAATTTCAGAATTGCACCTTGCAGTGTGGAGAAATTGCTGTTTGTGCATTTACAATATTCATTGATTTTTACCATTGAAAAACGTCCAGAAATGATTGAAGCTACTGACTGAATGAAAGTAACTGGCATCTCACTCTCTTTGAATCTTCTTTATCATGCTAAGAGGAGCAGGAAAAAGCAAAAAATTTCAGACTTGCACCTTGCAATGCGGAGAAATTACTGTTTGTGCATTTACAATATTCATTGATTTTTGCCATTGAAAAACATCATGTTATTCATATACCAGAAATGTTTGAAGCTACTGACTGAGTGAAAGGAGCTGGCATCTCACTCTCTTTGAATCTTCTTTATCATGCTAAGAGGAGCAGGAAAAAGCAAAAAATTTCAGAATTGCACCTTGCAATGCGGAGAAATTACTGTTTGTGCATTTACAATATTCATTGATTTTTGCCATTGAAAAACGTCCAGAAATGATTGAAGCTACTGACTGAATGAAAGGAGCTGGCATCTCACTCTCTTTGAATATTCTTTATCATGCTAAGAGGAGCAGGAAAAAGCAAAAAATTTCAGAATTGCACCTTGCAATGGGGAGAAATTACAGTTTGTGCATTTACAATATTCATTGATTTTTGCCATTGAAAAACATCCAGAAATGATTGAAGCTACTGACTGAATGAAAGGAGCTGGCATCTCACTCTCTTTGAATCTGCTTTATCATGCTAAGAGGAGCAGGAAAAAGCAAAAAATTTCAGAATTGCACCTTGCAATGTGGAGAAATTACTGTTTGTGCATTTACAATATTCATTGATTTTTGCCATTGAAAAACATCATGTTATTCATATACCAGAAATGTTTGAAGCTACTGACTGAATGAAAGGAGCTGGCATCTCACTCTCTTTGAATCTTCTTTATCATGCTAAGAGGAGCAGGAAAAAGCAAAAAATTTCAGAATTGCACCTTGCAATGTGGAGAAATTACTGTTTGTGCATTTACAATA
This sequence comes from Phyllobates terribilis, assembly GCF_046119375.1. Classification (NCBI taxonomy): domain Eukaryota; kingdom Metazoa; phylum Chordata; class Amphibia; order Anura; family Dendrobatidae; genus Phyllobates; species Phyllobates terribilis. The sequence goes on along the minus strand of NW_027366772.1, from coordinate 54,254 downwards.
TTCATTGATTTTTACCATTGAAAAACGTCCAGAAATGATTGAAGCTACTGACTGAATGAAAGTAGCTGGCATCTCACTCTCTTTGAATCTTCTTTATCATGCTAAGAGGAGCAGGAAAAAGCAAAAAATTTCAGACTTGCACCTTGCAATGCGGAGAAATTACTGTTTGTGCATTTACAATATTCATTGATTTTTGCCATTGAAAAACATCATGTTATTCATATACCAGAAATGTTTGAAGCTACTGACTGAATGAAAGGAGCTGGCATCTCACTCTCTTTGAATCTTCTTTATCATGCTAAGAGGAGCAGGAAAAAGCAAAAAATTTCAGAATTGCACCTTGCAATGCGGAGAAATTACTGTTTGTGCATTTACAATATTCATTGATTTTTGCCATTGAAAAACATCATGTTATTCATATACCAGAAATGTTTGAAGCTACTGACTGAATGAAAGGAGCTGGCATCTCACTCTCTTTGAATCTTCTTTATCATGCTAAGAGGAGCAGGAAAAAGCAAAAAATTTCAGAATTGCACCTTGCAATGCGGAGAAATTACTGTTTGTGCTTTTACAATATTCATTGATTTTTGCCATTGAAAAACGTCCAGAAATGATTGAAGCTACTGACTGAATGAAAGGAGCTGGCATCTCACTCTCTTTGAATCTTCTTTATCATGCTAAGAGGAGCAGGAAAAATCAAAAAATTTCAGAATTGCACCTTGCAATGCGGAGAAATTACTGTTTGTGCATTTACAATATTCATTGATTTTTGCCATTGAAAAACATGTTATTCATATACCAGAAATGTTTGAAGCTACTGACTGAATGAAAGGAGCTGGCACCTCACTCTCTTTGAATCTTCTTTATCATGCTAAGAGGAGCGGGAAAAAGCAAAAAATTTCAGAATTGCACCTTGCAATGCGGAGAAATTACTGTTTGTGCATTTACAATATTCATTGATTTTTGCCATTGAAAAACGTCCAGAAATGATTGAAGCTACTGACTGAATGAAAGGAGCTGGCATCTCACTCTCTTTGAATCTTCTTTATCATGCTAAGAGGAGCAGGAAAAAGCAAAAAATTTCAGAATTGCACCTTGCAATGCGGAGAAATTACTGTTTGTGCATTTACAATATTCATTGATTTTTGCCATTGAAAAACGTCCAGAAATGATTGAAGCTACTGACTGAATGAAAGGAGCTGGCATCTCACTCTCTTTGAATCTTCTTTATCATGCTAAGAGGAGCAGGAAAAAGCAAAAAATTTCAGAATTGCACCTTGCAATGCGGAGAAATTACAGTTTGTGCATTTACAATATTCATTGATTTTTGCCATTGAAAAACATCCAGAAATGATTGAAGCTACTGACTGAATGAAAGGAGCTGGCATCTCACTCTCTTTGAATCTTCTTTATCATGCTAAGAGGAGCAGGAAAAAGCAAAAAATTTCAGAATTGCACCTTGCAATGCGGAGAAATTACTGTTTGTGCATTTACAATATTCATTGATTTTTGCCATTGAAAAACATCATGTTATTCATATACCAGAAATGTTTGAAGCTACTGACTGAATGAAAGGAGCTGGCATCTCACTCTCTTTGAATCTTCGTTATCATGCTAAGAGGAGCAGGAAAAAGCAAAAAATTTCAGAATTGCACCTTGCAATGTGGAGAAATTACTGTTTGTGCATTTACAATATTCATTGATTTTTACCATTGAAAAACGTCCCGAAATGATTGAAGCTACTGACTGAATGAAAGTAGCTGGCATCTCACTCTCTTTGAATCTTCTTTATCATGCTAAGAGGAGCAGGAAAAAGCAAAAAATTTCAGACTTGCACCTTGCAATGCGGAGAAATTACTGTTTGTGCATTTACAATATTCATTGATTTTTGCCATTGAAAAACGTCCAGAAATGATTGAAGGTACTGACTGAATGAAAGGAGCTGGCATCTCACTCTCTTTGAATCTTCTTTATCATGCTAAGAGGAGCAGGAAAAAGCAAAAAATTTCAGAATTGCACCTTGCAATGCGGAGAAATTACTGTTTGTGCATTTACAATATTCATTGATTTTTGCCACTGAAAAACGTCCAGAAATGATTGAAGCTACTGACTGAATGAAAGGAGCTGGCATCTCACTCTCTTTGAATCTTCTTTATCATGCTAAGAGGAGCAGGAAAAAGCAAAAAATTTCAGAATTGCACCTTGCAATGCGGAGAAATTACAGTTTGTGCATTTACAATATTCATTGATTTTTGCCATTGAAAAACATCCAGAAATGATTGAAGCTACTGACTGAATGAAAGGAGCTGGCATCTCACTCTCTTTGAATCTTCTTTATCATGCTAAGAGGAGCAGGAAAAAGCAAAAAATTTCAGAATTGCACCTTGCAATGCGGAGAAATTACTGTTTGTGCATTTACAATATTCATTGAGTTTTGCCATTGAAAAACATCATGTTATTCATATACCAGAAATGTTTGAAGCTACTGACTGAATGAAAGGAGCTGGCATCTCACTCTCTTTGAATCTTCTTTATCATGCTAAGAGGAGCAGGAAAAAGCTAAAAATTTCAGAATTGCACCTTGCAATGTGGAGAAATTACTGTTTGTGCATTTACAATATTCATTGATTTTTACCATTGAAAAACGTCCAGAAATGATTGAAGCTACTGACTGAATGAAAGTAGCTGGCATCTCACTCTCTTTGAATCTTCTTTATCATGCTAAGAGGAGCAGGAAAAAGCAAAAAATTTCAGACTTGCACCTTGCAATGCGGAGAAATTACTGTTTGTGCATTTACAATATTCATTGATTTTTGCCATTGAAAAACATCATGTTATTCATATACCAGAAATGTTTGAAGCTACTGACTGAATGAAAGGAGCTGGCATCTCACTCTCTTTGAATCTTCTTTATCATGCTAAGAGGAGCAGGAAAAAGCAAAAAATTTCAGAATTGCACCTTGCAATGCGGAGAAATTACTGTTTGTGCATTTACAATATTCATTGATTTTTGCCATTGAAAAACATCATGTTATTCATATACCAGAAATGTTTGAAGCTACTGACTGAATGAAAGGAGCTGGCATCTCACTCTCTTTGAATCTTCTTTATCATGCTAAGAGGAGCAGGAAAAAGCAAAAAATTTCAGACTTGCACCTTGCAATGCGGAGAAATTACTGTTTGTGCATTTACAATATTCATTGATTTTTGCCATTGAAAAACATCATGTTATTCATATACCAGAAATGTTTGAAGCTACTGACTGAATGAAAGGAGCTGGCATCTCACTCTCTTTGAATCTTCTTTATCATGCTAAGAGGAGCAGGAAAAAGCAAAAAATTTCAGAATTGCACCTTGCAATGCGGAGAAATTACTGTTTGTGCATTTACAATATTCATTGATTTTTGCCATTGAAAAACATCATGTTATTCATATACCAGAAATGTTTGAAGCTACTGACTGAATGAAAGGAGCTGGCATCTCACTCTCTTTGAATCTTCTTTATCATGCTAAGAGGAGCAGGAAAAAGCAAAAAATTTCAGAATTGCACCTTGCAATGCGGAGAAATTACTGTTTGTGCTTTTACAATATTCATTGATTTTTGCCATTGAAAAACGTCCAGAAATGATTGAAGCTACTGACTGAATGAAAGGAGCTGGCATCTCACTCTCTTTGAATCTTCTTTATCATGCTAAGAGGAGCAGGAAAAATCAAAAAATTTCAGAATTGCACCTTGCAATGCGGAGAAATTACTGTTTGTGAATTTACAATATTCATTGATTTTTGCCATTGAAAAACATGTTATTCATATACCAGAAATGTTTGAAGCTACTGACTGAATGAAAGGAGCTGGCACCTCACTCTCTTTGAATCTTCTTTATCATGCTAAGAGGAGCGGGAAAAAGCAAAAAATTTCAGAATTGCACCTTGCAATGCGGAGAAATTACTGTTTGTGCATTTACAATATTCATTGATTTTTGCCATTGAAAAACGTCCAGAAATGATTGAAGCTACTGACTGAATGAAAGGAGCTGGCATCTCACTCTCTTTGAATCTTCTTTATCATGCTAAGAGGAGCAGGAAAAAGCAAAAAATTTCAGAATTGCACCTTGCAATGCGGAGAAATTACTGTTTGTGCATTTACAATATTCATTGATTTTTGCCATTGAAAAACGTCCAGAAATGATTGAAGCTACTGACTGAATGAAAGGAGCTGGCATCTCACTCTCTTTGAATCTTCTTTATCATGCTAAGAGGAGCAGGAAAAAGCAAAAAATTTCAGAATTGCACCTTGCAATGCGGAGAAATTACAGTTTGTGCATTTACAATATTCATTGATTTTTGCCATTGAAAAACATCCAGAAATGATTGAAGCTACTGACTGAATGAAAGGAGCTGGCATCTCACTCTCTTTGAATCTTCTTTATCATGCTAAGAGGAGCAGGAAAAAGCAAAAAATTTCAGAATTGCACCTTGCAATGCGGAGAAATTACTGTTTGTACATTTACAATATTCATTGATTTTTGCCATTGAAAAACATCATGTTATTCATATACCAGAAATGTTTGAAGCTACTGACTGAATGAAAGGAGCTGGCATCTCACTCTCTTTGAATCTTCGTTATCATGCTAAGAGGAGCAGGAAAAAGCAAAAAATTTCAGAATTGCACCTTGCAATGTGGAGAAATTACTGTTTGTGCATTTACAATATTCATTGATTTTTACCATTGAAAAACGTCCCGAAATGATTGAAGCTACTGACTGAATGAAAGTAGCTGGCATCTCACTCTCTTTGAATCTTCTTTATCATGCTAAGAGGAGCAGGAAAAAGCAAAAAATTTCAGACTTGCACCTTGCAATGCGGAGAAATTACTGTTTGTGCATTTACAATATTCATTGATTTTTGCCATTGAAAAACGTCCAGAAATGATTGAAGGTACTGACTGAATGAAAGGAGCTGGCATCTCACTCTCTTTGAATCTTCTTTATCATGCTAAGAGGAGCAGGAAAAAGCAAAAAATTTCAGAATTGCACCTTGCAATGCGGAGAAATTACTGTTTGTGCATTTACAATATTCATTGATTTTTGCCACTGAAAAACGTCCAGAAATGATTGAAGCTACTGACTGAATGAAAGGAGCTGGCATCTCACTCTCTTTGAATCTTCTTTATCATGCTAAGAGGAGCAGGAAAAAGCAAAAAATTTCAGAATTGCACCTTGCAATGCGGAGAAATTACAGTTTGTGCATTTACAATATTCATTGATTTTTGCCATTGAAAAACATCCAGAAATGATTGAAGCTACTGACTGAATGAAAGGAGCTGGCATCTCACTCTCTTTGAATCTTCTTTATCATGCTAAGAGGAGCAGGAAAAAGCAAAAAATTTCAGAATTGCACCTTGCAATGCGGAGAAATTACTGTTTGTGCATTTACAATATTCATTGATTTTTGCCATTGAAAAACATCATGTTATTCATATACCAGAAATGTTTGAAGCTACTGACTGAATGAAAGGAGCTGGCATCTCACTCTCTTTGAATCTTCTTTATCATGCTAAGAGGAGCAGGAAAAAGCAAAAAATTTCAGAATTGCACCTTGCAATGTGGAGAAATTACTGTTTGTGCATTTACAATATTCATTGATTTTTACCATTGAAAAACGTCCAGAAATGATTGAAGCTACTGACTGAATGAAAGTAGCTGGCATCTCACTCTCTTTGAATCTTCTTTATCATGCTAAGAGGAGCAGGAAAAAGCAAAAAATTTCAGACTTGCACCTTGCAATGCGGAGAAATTACTGTTTGTGCATTTACAATATTCATTGATTTTTGCCATTGAAAAACATCATGTTATTCATATACCAGAAATGTTTGAAGCTACTGACTGAATGAAAGGAGCTGGCATCTCACTCTCTTTGAATCTTCTTTATCATGCTAAGAGGAGCAGGAAAAAGCAAAAAATTTCAGAATTGCACCTTGCAATGCGGAGAAATTACTGTTTGTGCATTTACAATATTCATTGATTTTTGCCATTGAAAAACATCATGTTATTCATATACCAGAAATGTTTGAAGCTACTGACTGAATGAAAGGAGCTGGCATCTCACTCTCTTTGAATCTTCTTTATCATGCTAAGAGGAGCAGGAAAAAGCAAAAAATTTCAGACTTGCACCTTGCAATGCGGAGAAATTACTGTTTGTGCATTTACAATATTCATTGATTTTTGCCATTGAAAAACATCATGTTATTCATATACCAGAAATGTTTGAAGCTACTGACTGAATGAAAGGAGCTGGCATCTCACTCTCTTTGAATCTTCTTTATCATGCTAAGAGGAGCAGGAAAAAGCAAAAAATTTCAGAATTGCACCTTGCAATGCGGAGAAATTACTGTTTGTGCATTTACAATATTCATTGATTTTTGCCATTGAAAAACATCATGTTATTCATATACCAGAAATGTTTGAAGCTACTGACTGAATGAAAGGAGCTGGCATCTCACTCTCTTTGAATCTTCTTTATCATGCTAAGAGGAGCAGGAAAAAGCAAAAAATTTCAGAATTGCACCTTGCAATGCGGAGAAATTACTGTTTGTGCTTTTACAATATTCATTGATTTTTGCCATTGAAAAACGTCCAGAAATGATTGAAGCTACTGACTGAATGAAAGGAGCTGGCATCTCACTCTCTTTGAATCTTCTTTATCATGCTAAGAGGAGCAGGAAAAATCAAAAAATTTCAGAATTGCACCTTGCAATGCGGAGAAATTACTGTTTGTGCATTTACAATATTCATTGATTTTTGCCATTGAAAAACATGTTATTCATATACCAGAAATGTTTGAAGCTACTGACTGAATGAAAGGAGCTGGCACCTCACTCTCTTTGAATCTTTATCATGCTAAGAGGAGCGGGAAAAAGCAAAAAATTTCAGAATTGCACCTTGCAATGCGGAGAAATTACTGTTTGTGCATTTACAATATTCATTGATTTTTGCCATTGAAAAACGTCCAGAAATGATTGAAGCTACTGACTGAATGAAAGGAGCTGGCATCTCACTCTCTTTGAATCTTCTTTATCATGCTAAGAGGAGCAGGAAAAAGCAAAAAATTTCAGACTTGCACCTTGCAATGCGGAGAAATTACTGTTTGTGCATTTACAATATTCATTGATTTTTGCCATTGAAAAACATCATGTTATTCATATACCAGAAATGTTTGAAGCTACTGACTGAATGAAAGGAGCTGGCATCTCACTCTCTTTGAATCTTCTTTATCATGCTAAGAGGAGCAGGAAAAAGCAAAAAATTTCAGAATTGCACCTTGCAATGCGGAGAAATTACTGTTTGTGCATTTACAATATTCATTGATTTTTGCCATTGAAAAACATCATGTTATTCATATACCAGAAATGTTTGAAGCTACTGACTGAATGAAAGGAGCTGGCATCTCACTCTCTTTGAATCTTCTTTATCATGCTAAGAGGAGCAGGAAAAAGCAAAAAATTTCAGACTTGCACCTTGCAATGCGGAGAAATTTCTGTTTGTGCATTTACAATATTCATTGATTTTTGCCATTGAAAAACATCATGTTATTCATATACCAGAAATGTTTGAAGCTACTGACTGAATGAAAGGAGCTGGCATCTCACTCTCTTTGAATCTTCTTTATCATGCTAAGAGGAGCAGGAAAAAGCAAAAAATTTCAGAATTGCACCTTGCAATGCGGAGAAATTACTGTTTGTGCTTTTACAATATTCATTGATTTTTGCCATTGAAAAACGTCCAGAAATGATTGAAGCTACTGACTGAATGAAAGGAGCTGGCATCTCACTCTCTTTGAATCTTCTTTATCATGCTAAGAGGAGCAGGAAAAATCAAAAAATTTCAGAATTGCACCTTGCAATGCGGAGAAATTACTGTTTGTGCATTTACAATATTCATTGATTTTTGCCATTGAAAAACATGTTATTCATATACCAGAAATGTTTGAAGCTACTGACTGAATGAAAGGAGCTGGCACCTCACTCTCTTTGAATCTTCTTTATCATGCTAAGAGGAGCGGGAAAAAGCAAAAAATTTCAGAATTGCACCTTGCAATGCGGAGAAATTACTGTTTGTGCATTTACAATATTCATTGATTTTTGCCATTGAAAAACGTCCAGAAATGATTGAAGCTACTGACTGAATGAAAGGAGCTGGCATCTCACTCTCTTTGAATCTTCTTTATCATGCTAAGAGGAGCAGGAAAAAGCAAAAAATTTCAGAATTGCACCTTGCAATGCGGAGAAATTACTGTTTGTGCATTTACAATATTCATTGATTTTTGCCATTGAAAAACGTCCAGAAATGATTGAAGCTACTGACTGAATGAAAGGAGCTGGCATCTCACTCTCTTTGAATCTTCTTTATCATGCTAAGAGGAGCAGGAAAAAGCAAAAAATTTCAGAATTGCACCTTGCAATGCGGAGAAATTACAGTTTGTGCATTTACAATATTCATTGATTTTTGCCATTGAAAAACATCCAGAAATGATTGAAGCTACTGACTGAATGAAAGGAGCTGGCATCTCACTCTCTTTGAATCTTCTTTATCATGCTAAGAGGAGCAGGAAAAAGCAAAAAATTTCAGAATTGCACCTTGCAATGCGGAGAAATTACTGTTTGTGCATTTACAATATTCATTGATTTTTGCCATTGAAAAACATCATGTTATTCATATACCAGAAATGTTTGAAGCTACTGACTGAATGAAAGGAGCTGGCATCTCACTCTCTTTGAATCTTCGTTATCATGCTAAGAGGAGCAGGAAAAAGCAAAAAATTTCAGAATTGCACCTTGCAATGTGGAGAAATTACTGTTTGTGCATTTACAATATTCATTGATTTTTACCATTGAAAAACGTCCCGAAATGATTGAAGCTACTGACTGAATGAAAGTAGCTGGCATCTCACTCTCTTTGAATCTTCTTTATCATGCTAAGAGGAGCAGGAAAAAGCAAAAAATTTCAGACTTGCACCTTGCAATGCGGAGAAATTACTGTTTGTGCATTTACAATATTCATTGATTTTTGCCATTGAAAAACGTCCAGAAATGATTGAAGGTACTGACTGAATGAAAGGAGCTGGCATCTCACTCTCTTTGAATCTTCTTTATCATGCTAAGAGGAGCAGGAAAAAGCAAAAAATTTCAGAATTGCACCTTGCAATGCGGAGAAATTACTGTTTGTGCATTTACAATATTCATTGATTTTTGCCACTGAAAAACGTCCAGAAATGATTGAAGCTACTGACTGAATGAAAGGAGCTGGCATCTCACTCTCTTTGAATCTTCTTTATCATGCTAAGAGGAGCAGGAAAAAGCAAAAAATTTCAGAATTGCACCTTGCAATGCGGAGAAATTACAGTTTGTGCATTTACAATATTCATTGATTTTTGCCATTGAAAAACATCCAGAAATGATTGAAGCTACTGACTGAATGAAAGGAGCTGGCATCTCACTCTCTTTGAATCTTCTTTATCATGCTAAGAGGAGCAGGAAAAAGCAAAAAATTTCAGAATTGCACCTTGCAATGCGGAGAAATTACTGTTTGTGCATTTACAATATTCATTGATTTTTGCCATTGAAAAACATCATGTTATTCATATACCAGAAATGTTTGAAGCTACTGACTGAAAGGAGCTGGCATCTCACTCTCTTTGAATCTTCTTTATCATGCTAAGAGGAGCAGGAAAAAGCAAAAAATTTCAGAATTGCACCTTGCAATGTGGAGAAATTACTGTTTGTGCATTTACAATATTCATTGATTTTTACCATTGAAAAACGTCCAGAAATGATTGAAGCTACTGACTGAATGAAAGTAGCTGGCATCTCACTCTCTTTGAATCTTCTTTATCATGCTAAGAGGAGCAGGAAAAAGCAAAAAATTTCAGACTTGCACCTTGCAATGCGGAGAAATTACTGTTTGTGCATTTACAATATTCATTGATTTTTGCCATTGAAAAACATCATGTTATTCATATACCAGAAATGTTTGAAGCTACTGACTGAATGAAAGGAGCTGGCATCTCACTCTCTTTGAATCTTCTTTATCATGCTAAGAGGAGCAGGAAAAAGCAAAAAATTTCAGAATTGCACCTTGCAATGCGGAGAAATTACTGTTTGTGCATTTACAATATTCATTGATTTTTGCCATTGAAAAACATCATGTTATTCATATACCAGAAATGTTTGAAGCTACTGACTGAATGAAAGGAGCTGGCATCTCACTCTCTTTGAATCTTCTTTATCATGCTAAGAGGAGCAGGAAAAAGCAAAAAATTTCAGACTTGCACCTTGCAATGCGGAGAAATTACTGTTTGTGCATTTACAATATTCATTGATTTTTGCCATTGAAAAACATCATGTTATTCATATACCAGAAATGTTTGAAGCTACTGACTGAATGAAAGGAGCTGGCATCTCACTCTCTTTGAATCTTCTTTATCATGCTAAGAGGAGCAGGAAAAAGCAAAAAATTTCAGAATTGCACCTTGCAATGCGGAGAAATTACTGTTTGTGCATTTACAATATTCATTGATTTTTGCCATTGAAAAACATCATGTTATTCATATACCAGAAATGTTTGAAGCTACTGACTGAATGAAAGGAGCTGGCATCTCACTCTCTTTGAATCTTCTTTATCATGCTAAGAGGAGCAGGAAAAAGCAAAAAATTTCAGAATTGCACCTTGCAATGCGGAGAAATTACTGTTTGTGCTTTTACAATATTCATTGATTTTTGCCATTGAAAAACGTCCAGAAATGATTGAAGCTACTGACTGAATGAAAGGAGCTGGCATCTCACTCTCTTTGAATCTTCTTTATCATGCTAAGAGGAGCAGGAAAAATCAAAAAATTTCAGAATTGCACCTTGCAATGCGGAGAAATTACTGTTTGTGCATTTACAATATTCGTTGATTTTTGCCATTGAAAAACATGTTATTCATATACCAGAAATGTTTGAAGCTACTGACTGAATGAAAGGAGCTGGCACCTCACTCTCTTTGAATCTTCTTTATCATGCTAAGAGGAGCGGGAAAAAGCAAAAAATTTCAGAATTGCACCTTGCAATGCGGAGAAATTACTGTTTGTGCATTTACAATATTCATTGATTTTTGCCATTGAAAAACGTCCAGAAATGATTGAAGCTACTGACTGAATGAAAGGAGCTGGCATCTCACTCTCTTTGAATCTTCTTTATCATGCTAAGAGGAGCAGGAAAAAGCAAAAAATTTCAGAATTGCACCTTGCAATGCGGAGAAATTACTGTTTGTGCATTTACAATATTCATTGATTTTTGCCATTGAAAAACGTCCAGAAATGATTGAAGCTACTGACTGAATGAAAGGAGCTGGCATCTCACTCTCTTTGAATCTTCTTTATCATGCTAAGAGGAGCAGGAAAAAGCAAAAAATTTCAGAATTGCACCTTGCAATGCGGAGAAATTACAGTTTGTGCATTTACAATATTCATTGATTTTTGCCATTGAAAAACATCCAGAAATGATTGAAGCTACTGACTGAATGAAAGGAGCTGGCATCTCACTCTCTTTGAATCTTCTTTATCATGCTAAGAGGAGCAGGAAAAAGCAAAAAATTTCAGAATTGCACCTTGCAATGCGGAGAAATTACTGTTTGTGCATTTACAATATTCATTGATTTTTGCCATTGAAAAACATCATGTTATTCATATACCAGAAATGTTTGAAGCTACTGACTGAATGAAAGGAGCTGGCATCTCACTCTCTTTGAATCTTCGTTATCATGCTAAGAGGAGCAGGAAAAAGCAAAAAATTTCAGAATTGCACCTTGCAATGTGGAGAAATTACTGTTTGTGCATTTACAATATTCATTGATTTTTACCATTGAAAAACGTCCCGAAATGATTGAAGCTACTGACTGAATGAAAGTAGCTGGCATCTCACTCTCTTTGAATCTTCTTTATCATGCTAAGAGGAGCAGGAAAAAGCAAAAAATTTCAGACTTGCACCTTGCAATGCGGAGAAATTACTGTTTGTGCATTTACAATATTCATTGATTTTTGCCATTGAAAAACGTCCAGAAATGATTGAAGGTACTGACTGAATGAAAGGAGCTGGCATCTCACTCTCTTTGAATCTTCTTTATCATGCTAAGAGGAGCAGGAAAAAGCAAAAAATTTCAGAATTGCACCTTGCAATGCGGAGAAATTACTGTTTGTGCATTTACAATATTCATTGATTTTTGCCACTGAAAAACGTCCAGAAATGATTGAAGCTACTGACTGAATGAAAGGAGCTGGCATCTCACTCTCTTTGAATCTTCTTTATCATGCTAAGAGGAGCAGGAAAAAGCAAAAAATTTCAGAATTGCACCTTGCAATGCGGAGAAATTACAGTTTGTGCATTTACAATATTCATTGATTTTTGCCATTGAAAAACATCCAGAAATGATTGAAGCTACTGACTGAATGAAAGGAGCTGGCATCTCACTCTCTTTGAATCTTCTTTATCATGCTAAGAGGAGCAGGAAAAAGCAAAAAATTTCAGAATTGCACCTTGCAATGCGGAGAAATTACTGTTTGTGCATTTACAATATTCATTGATTTTTGCCATTGAAAAACATCATGTTATTCATATACCAGAAATGTTTGAAGCTACTGACTGAAAGGAGCTGGCATCTCACTCTCTTTGAATCTTCTTTATCATGCTAAGAGGAGCAGGAAAAAGCAAAAAATTTCAGAATTGCACCTTGCAATGTGGAGAAATTACTGTTTGTGCATTTACAATATTCATTGATTTTTACCATTGAAAAACGTCCAGAAATGATTGAAGCTACTGACTGAATGAAAGTAGCTGGCATCTCACTCTCTTTGAATCTTCTTTATCATGCTAAGAGGAGCAGGAAAAAGCAAAAAATTTCAGACTTGCACCTTGCAATGCGGAGAAATTACTGTTTGTGCATTTACAATATTCATTGATTTTTGCCATTGAAAAACATCATGTTATTCATATACCAGAAATGTTTGAAGCTACTGACTGAATGAAAGGAGCTGGCATCTCACTCTCTTTGAATCTTCTTTATCATGCTAAGAGGAGCAGGAAAAAGCAAAAAATTTCAGAATTGCACCTTGCAATGCGGAGAAATTACTGTTTGTGCATTTACAATATTCATTGATTTTTGCCATTGAAAAACATCATGTTATTCATATACCAGAAATGTTTGAAGCTACTGACTGAATGAAAGGAGCTGGCATCTCACTCTCTTTGAATCTTCTTTATCATGCTAAGAGGAGCAGGAAAAAGCAAAAAATTTCAGACTTGCACCTTGCAATGCGGAGAAATTACTGTTTGTGCATTTACAATATTCATTGATTTTTGCCATTGAAAAACATCATGTTATTCATATACCAGAAATGTTTGAAGCTACTGACTGAATGAAAGGAGCTGGCATCTCACTCTCTTTGAATCTTCTTTATCATGCTAAGAGGAGCAGGAAAAAGCAAAAAATTTCAGAATTGCACCTTGCAATGCGGAGAAATTACTGTTTGTGCATTTACAATATTCATTGATTTTTGCCATTGAAAAACATCATGTTATTCATATACCAGAAATGTTTGAAGCTACTGACTGAATGAAAGGAGCTGGCATCTCACTCTCTTTGAATCTTCTTTATCATGCTAAGAGGAGCAGGAAAAAGCAAAAAATTTCAGAATTGCACCTTGCAATGCGGAGAAATTACTGTTTGTGCTTTTACAATATTCATTGATTTTTGCCATTGAAAAACGTCCAGAAATGATTGAAGCTACTGACTGAATGAAAGGAGCTGGCATCTCACTCTCTTTGAATCTTCTTTATCATGCTAAGAGGAGCAGGAAAAATCAAAAAATTTCAGAATTGCACCTTGCAATGCGGAGAAATTACTGTTTGTGCATTTACAATATTCATTGATTTTTGCCATTGAAAAACATGTTATTCATATACCAGAAATGTTTGAAGCTACTGACTGAATGAAAGGAGCTGGCACCTCACTCTCTTTGAATCTTCTTTATCATGCTAAGAGGAGCGGGAAAAAGCAAAAAATTTCAGAATTGCACCTTGCAATGCGGAGAAATTACTGTTTGTGCATTTACAATATTCATTGATTTTTGCCATTGAAAAACGTCCAGAAATGATTGAAGCTACTGACTGAATGAAAGGAGCTGGCATCTCACTCTCTTTGAATCTTCTTTATCATGCTAAGAGGAGCAGGAAAAAGCAAAAAATTTCAGAATTGCACCTTGCAATGCGGAGAAATTACTGTTTGTGCATTTACAATATTCATTGATTTTTGCCATTGAAAAACGTCCAGAAATGATTGAAGCTACTGACTGAATGAAAGGAGCTGGCATCTCACTCTCTTTGAATCTTCTTTATCATGCTAAGAGGAGCAGGAAAAAGCAAAAAATTTCAGAATTGCACCTTGCAATGCGGAGAAATTACAGTTTGTGCATTTACAATATTCATTGATTTTTGCCATTGAAAAACATCCAGAAATGATTGAAGCTACTGACTGAATGAAAGGAGCTGGCATCTCACTCTCTTTGAATCTTCTTTATCATGCTAAGAGGAGCAGGAAAAAGCAAAAAATTTCAGAATTGCACCTTGCAATGCGGAGAAATTACTGTTTGTGCATTTACAATATTCATTGATTTTTGCCATTGAAAAACATCATGTTATTCATATACCAGAAATGTTTGAAGCTACTGACTGAATGAAAGGAGCTGGCATCTCACTCTCTTTGAATCTTCGTTATCATGCTAAGAGGAGCAGGAAAAAGCAAAAAATTTCAGAATTGCACCTTGCAATGTGGAGAAATTACTGTTTGTGCATTTACAATATTCATTGATTTTTACCATTGAAAAACGTCCCGAAATGATTGAAGCTACTGACTGAATGAAAGTAGCTGGCATCTCACTCTCTTTGAATCTTCTTTATCATGCTAAGAGGAGCAGGAAAAAGCAAAAAATTTCAGACTTGCACCTTGCAATGCGGAGAAATTACTGTTTGTGCATTTACAATATTCATTGATTTTTGCCATTGAAAAACGTCCAGAAATGATTGAAGGTACTGACTGAATGAAAGGAGCTGGCATCTCACTCTCTTTGAATCTTCTTTATCATGCTAAGAGGAGCAGGAAAAAGCAAAAAATTTCAGAATTGCACCTTGCAATGCGGAGAAATTACTGTTTGTGCATTTACAATATTCATTGATTTTTGCCACTGAAAAACGTCCAGAAATGATTGAAGCTACTGACTGAATGAAAGGAGCTGGCATCTCACTATCTTTGAATCTTCTTTATCATGCTAAGAGGAGCAGGAAAAAGCAAAAATATTCAGAATTGCACCTTGCAATGCGGAGAAATTACAGTTTGTGCATTTACAATATTCATTGATTTTTGCCATTGAAAAACATCCAGAAATGATTGAAGCTACTGACTGAATGAAAGGAGCTGGCATCTCACTCTCTTTGAATCTTCTTTATCATGCTAAGAGGAGCAGGAAAAAGCAAAAAATTTCAGAATTGCACCTTGCAATGCGGAGAAATTACTGTTTGTGCATTTACAATATTCATTGATTTTTGCCATTGAAAAACATCATGTTATTCATATACCAGAAATGTTTGAAGCTACTGACTGAATGAAAGGAGCTGGCATCTCACTCTCTTTGAATCTTCTTTATCATGCTAAGAGGAGCAGGAAAAAGCAAAAAATTTCAGAATTGCACCTTGCAATGTGGAGAAATTACTGTTTGTGCATTTACAATATTCATTGATTTTTACCATTGAAAAACGTCCAGAAATGATTGAAGCTACTGACTGAATGAAAGTAGCTGGCATCTCACTCTCTTTGAATCTTCTTTATCATGCTAAGAGGAGCAGGAAAAAGCAAAAAATTTCAGACTTGCACCTTGCAATGCGGAGAAATTACTGTTTGTGCATTTACAATATTCATTGATTTTTGCCATTGAAAAACATCATGTTATTCATATACCAGAAATGTTTGAAGCTACTGACTGAATGAAAGGAGCTGGCATCTCACTCTCTTTGAATCTTCTTTATCATGCTAAGAGGAGCAGGAAAAAGCAAAAAATTTCAGAATTGCACCTTGCAATGCGGAGAAATTACTGTTTGTGCATTTACAATATTCATTGATTTTTGCCATTGAAAAACATCATGTTATTCATATACCAGAAATGTTTGAAGCTACTGACTGAATGAAAGGAGCTGGCATCTCACTCTCTTTGAATCTTCTTTATCATGCTAAGAGGAGCAGGAAAAAGCAAAAAATTTCAGAATTGCACCTTGCAATGCGGAGAAATTACTGTTTGTGCATTTACAATATTCATTGATTTTTGCCATTGAAAAACGTCCAGAAATGATTGAAGCTACTGACTGAATGAAAGGAGCTGGCATCTCACTCTCTTTGAATCTTCTTTATCATGCTAAGAGGAGCAGGAAAAATCAAAAAATTTCAGAATTGCACCTTGCAATGCGGAGAAATTACTGTTTGTGCATTTACCATATTCATTGATTTTTGCCATTGAAAAACATGTTATTCATATACCAGAAATGTTTGAAGCTACTGACTGAATGAAAGGAGCTGGCACCTCACTCTCTTTCAATCTTCTTTATCATGCTAAGAGGAGCGGGAAAAAGCAAAAAATTTCAGAATTGCACCTTGCAATGCGGAGAAATTACTGTTTGTGCATTTACAATATTCATTGATTTTTGCCATTGAAAAACGTCCAGAAATGATTGAAGGTACTGACTAAATGAAAGGAGCTGTCATCTCACTCTCTTTGAATCTTCTTTATCATGCTAAGAGGAGCAGGAAAAAGCAAAAAATTTCAGAATTGCACCTTGCAATGCGGAGAAATTACTGTTTGTGCATTTACAATATTCATTGATTTTTGCCATTGAAAAACGTCCAGAAATGATTGAAGCTACTGACTGAATGAAACGAGCTGGCATCTCACTCTCTTTGAATCTTCTTTATCATGCTAAGAGGAGCAGGAAAAAGCAAAAAATTTCAGAATTGCACCTTGCAATACGGAGAAATTACAGTTTGTGCATTTACAATATTCATTGATTTTTGCCATTGAAAAACATCCAGAAATGATTGAAGCTACTGACTGAATGAAAGGAGCTGGCATCTCACTCTCTTTGAATCTTCTTTATCATGCTAAGAGGAGCAGGAAAAAGCAAAAAATTTCAGACTTGCACCTTGCAATGCAGAGAAATTACTGTTTGTGCATTTACAATATTCATTGATTTTTGCCATTGAAAAACATCATGTTATTCATATACCAGAAATGTTTGAAGCTACTGACTGAATGAAAGGAGCTGGCATCTCACTCTCTTTGAATCTTCTTTATCATGCTAAGAGGAGCAGGAAAAAGCAAAACATTTCAGAATTGCACCTTGCAATGCGGAGAAATTACTGTTTGTGCATTTACAATATTCATTGATTTTTGCCATTGAAAAACGTCCAGAAATGATTGAAGCTACTGACTGAATGAAAGGAGCTGGCATCTCACTCTCTTTGAATCTTCTTTATCATGCTAAGAGGAGCAGGAAAAAGCAAAAAATTTCAGAATTGCACCTTGCAATGCGGAGAAATTACTGTTTGTGCATTTACAATATTCATTGATTTTTGCCATTGAAAAACATCATGTTATTCATATACCAGAAATGTTTGAAGCTACTGACTGAATGAAAGGAGCTGACATCTCACTCTCTTTGAATCTTCTTTATCATGCTAAGAGGAGCAGGAAAAAGCAAAAAATTTCAGAATTGCACCTTGCAATGCGGAGAAATTACTGTTTGTGCATTTACAATATTCATTGATTTTTGCCATTGAAAAACGTCCAGAAATGATTGAAGCTACTGACTGAATGAAAGGAGCTGGCATCTCACTCTCTTTGAATCTTCTTTATCATGCTAAGAGGAGCAGGAAAAAGCAAAAAATTTCAGAATTGCACCTTGCAATGCGGAGAAATTACTGTTTGTGCATTTACAATATTCATTGATTTTTGCCATTGAAAAACATCATGTTATTCATATACCAGAAATGTTTGAAGCTACTGACTGAATGAAAGGAGCTGGCATCTCACTCTCTTTGAATCTTCTTTATCATGCTAAGAGGAGCAGGAAAAAGCAAAAAATTTCAGAATTGCACCTTGCAATGTGGAGAAATTACTGTTTGTGCATTTACAATATTCATTGATTTTTGCCATTGAAAAACATCATGTTATTCATATACCAGAAATGTTTGAAGCTACTGACTGAATGAAAGGAGCTGGCATCTCACTCTCTTTGAATCTTCTTTATCATGCTAAGAGGAGCAGGAAAAAGCAAAAAATTTCAGAATTGCACCTTGCAATGTGGAGAAATTACTGTTTGTGCATTTACAATATTCATTGATTTTTACCATTGAAAAACGTCCAGAAATGATTGAAGCTACTGACTGAATGAAAGTAGCTGGCATCTCACTCTCTTTGAATCTTCTTTATCATGCTAAGAGGAGCAGGAAAAAGCAAAAAATTTCAGACTTGCACCTTGCAATGCGGAGAAATTACTGTTTGTGCATTTACAATATTCATTGATTTTTGCCATTGAAAAACGTCCAGAAATGATTGAAGGTACTGACTGAATGAAAGGAGCTGGCATCTCACTCTCTTTGAATCTTCTTTATCATGCTAAGAGGAGCAGGAAAAAGCAAAAAATTTCAGAATTGCACCTTGCAATGCGGAGAAATTACTGTTTGTGCATTTACAATATTCATTGATTTTTGCCACTGAAAAACGTCCAGAAATGATTGAAGCTACTGACTGAATGAAAGGAGCTGGCATCTCACTCTCTTTGAATCTTCTTTATCATGCTAAGAGGAGCAGGAAAAAGCAAAAAATTTCAGAATTGCACCTTGCAATGCGGAGAAATTACAGTTTGTGCATTTACAATATTCATTGATTTTTGCCATTGAAAAACATCCAGAAATGATTGAAGCTACTGACTGAATGAAAGGAGCTGGCATCTCACTCTCTTTGAATCTTCTTTATCATGCTAAGAGGAGCAGGAAAAAGCAAAAAATTTCAGAATTGCACCTTGCAATGCGGAGAAATTACTGTTTGTGCATTTACAATATTCATTGATTTTTGCCATTGAAAAACATCATGTTATTCATATACCAGAAATGTTTGAAGCTACTGACTGAATGAAAGGAGCTGGCATCTCACTCTCTTTGAATCTTCTTTATCATGCTAAGAGGAGCAGGAAAAAGCAAAAAATTTCAGAATTGCACCTTGCAATGTGGAGAAATTACTGTTTGTGCATTTACAATATTCATTGATTTTTACCATTGAAAAACGTCCAGAAATGATTGAAGCTACTGACTGAATGAAAGTAGCTGGCATCTCACTCTCTTTGAATCTTCTTTATCATGCTAAGAGGAGCAGGAAAAAGCAAAAAATTTCAGACTTGCACCTTGCAATGCGGAGAAATTACTGTTTGTGCATTTACAATATTCATTGATTTTTGCCATTGAAAAACATCATGTTATTCATATACCAGAAATGTTTGAAGCTACTGACTGAATGAAAGGAGCTGGCATCTCACTCTCTTTGAATCTTCTTTATCATGCTAAGAGGAGCAGGAAAAAGCAAAAAATTTCAGAATTGCACCTTGCAATGCGGAGAAATTACTGTTTGTGCATTTACAATATTCATTGATTTTTGCCATTGAAAAACATCATGTTATTCATATACCAGAAATGTTTGAAGCTACTGACTGAATGAAAGGAGCTGGCATCTCACTCTCTTTGAATCTTCTTTATCATGCTAAGAGGAGCAGGAAAAAGCAAAAAATTTCAGAATTGCACCTTGCAATGCGGAGAAATTACTGTTTGTGCATTTACAATATTCATTGATTTTTGCCATTGAAAAACGTCCAGAAATGATTGAAGCTACTGACTGAATGAAAGGAGCTGGCATCTCACTCTCTTTGAATCTTCTTTATCATGCTAAGAGGAGCAGGAAAAATCAAAAAATTTCAGAATTGCACCTTGCAATGCGGAGAAATTACTGTTTGTGCATTTACAATATTCATTGATTTTTGCCATTGAAAAACGTCCAGAAATGATTGAAGGTACTGACTGAATGAAAGGAGCTGGCATCTCACTCTCTTTGAATCTTCTTTATCATGCTAAGAGGAGCAGGAAAAAGCAAAAAATTTCAGAATTGCACCTTGCAATGCGGAGAAATTACTGTTTGTGCATTTACAATATTCATTGATTTTTGCCACTGAAAAACGTCCAGAAATGATTGAAGCTACTGACTGAATGAAAGGAGCTGGCATCTCACTCTCTTTGAATCTTCTTTATCATGCTAAGAGGAGCAGGAAAAAGCAAAAAATTTCAGAATTGCACCTTGCAATGCGGAGAAATTACAGTTTGTGCATTTACAATATTCATTGATTTTTGCCATTGAAAAACATCCAGAAATGATTGAAGCTACTGACTGAATGAAAGGAGCTGGCATCTCACTCTCTTTGAATCTTCTTTATCATGCTAAGAGGAGCAGGAAAAAGCAAAAAATTTCAGAATTGCACCTTGCAATGCGGAGAAATTACTGTTTGTGCATTTACAATATTCATTGATTTTTGCCATTGAAAAACATCATGTTATTCATATACCAGAAATGTTTGAAGCTACTGACTGAATGAAAGGAGCTGGCATCTCACTCTCTTTGAATCTTCTTTATCATGCTAAGAGGAGCAGGAAAAAGCAAAAAATTTCAGAATTGCACCTTGCAATGTGGAGAAATTACTGTTTGTGCATTTACAATATTCATTGATTTTTACCATTGAAAAACGTCCAGAAATGATTGAAGCTACTGACTGAATGAAAGTAGCTGGCATCTCACTCTCTTTGAATCTTCTTTATCATGCTAAGAGGAGCAGGAAAAAGCAAAAAATTTCAGACTTGCACCTTGCAATGCGGAGAAATTACTGTTTGTGCATTTACAATATTCATTGATTTTTGCCATTGAAAAACATCATGTTATTCATATACCAGAAATGTTTGAAGCTACTGACTGAATGAAAGGAGCTGGCATCTCACTCTCTTTGAATCTTCTTTATCATGCTAAGAGGAGCAGGAAAAAGCAAAAAATTTCAGAATTGCACCTTGCAATGCGGAGAAATTACTGTTTGTGCATTTACAATATTCATTGATTTTTGCCATTGAAAAACATCATGTTATTCATATACCAGAAATGTTTGAAGCTACTGACTGAATGAAAGGAGCTGGCATCTCACTCTCTTTGAATCTTCTTTATCATGCTAAGAGGAGCAGGAAAAAGCAAAAAATTTCAGAATTGCACCTTGCAATGCGGAGAAATTACTGTTTGTGCATTTACAATATTCATTGATTTTTGCCATTGAAAAACGTCCAGAAATGATTGAAGCTACTGACTGAATGAAAGGAGCTGGCATCTCACTCTCTTTGAATCTTCTTTATCATGCTAAGAGGAGCAGGAAAAATCAAAAAATTTCAGAATTGCACCTTGCAATGCGGAGAAATTACTGTTTGTGCATTTACCATATTCATTGATTTTTGCCATTGAAAAACATGTTATTCATATACCAGAAATGTTTGAAGCTACTGACTGAATGAAAGGAGCTGGCACCTCACTCTCTTTCAATCTTCTTTATCATGCTAAGAGGAGCGGGAAAAAGCAAAAAATTTCAGAATTGCACCTTGCAATGCGGAGAAATTACTGTTTGTGCATTTACAATATTCATTGATTTTTGCCATTGAAAAACGTCCAGAAATGATTGAAGGTACTGACTAAATGAAAGGAGCTGTCATCTCACTCTCTTTGAATCTTCTTTATCATGCTAAGAGGAGCAGGAAAAAGCAAAAAATTTCAGAATTGCACCTTGCAATGCGGAGAAATTACTGTTTGTGCATTTACAATATTCATTGATTTTTGCCATTGAAAAACGTCCAGAAATGATTGAAGCTACTGACTGAATGAAAGGAGCTGGCATCTCACTCTCTTTGAATCTTCTTTATCATGCTAAGAGGAGCAGGAAAAAGCAAAAAATTTCAGAATTGCACCTTGCAATACGGAGAAATTACAGTTTGTGCATTTACAATATTCATTGATTTTTGCCATTGAAAAACATCCAGAAATGATTGAAGCTACTGACTGAATGAAAGGAGCTGGCATCTCACTCTCTTTGAATCTTCTTTATCATGCTAAGAGGAGCAGGAAAAAGCAAAAAATTTCAGACTTGCACCTTGCAATGCGGAGAAATTACTGTTTGTGCATTTACAATATTCATTGATTTTTGCCATTGAAAAACATCATGTTATTCATATACCAGAAATGTTTGAAGCTACTGACTGAATGAAAGGAGCTGGCATCTCACTCTCTTTGAATCTTCTTTATCATGCTAAGAGGAGCAGGAAAAAGCAAAAAATTTCAGAATTGCACCTTGCAATGCGGAGAAATTACTGTTTGTGCATTTACAATATTCATTGATTTTTGCCATTGAAAAACGTCCAGAAATGATTGAAGCTACTGACTGAATGAAAGGAGCTGGCATCTCACTCTCTTTGAATCTTCTTTATCATGCTAAGAGGAGCAGGAAAAAGCAAAAAATTTCAGAATTGCACCTTGCAATGCGGAGAAATTACTGTTTGTGCATTTACAATATTCATTGATTTTTGCCATTGAAAAACATCGTTATTCATATACCAGAAATGTTTGAAGCTACTGACTGAATGAAAGGAGCTGACATCTCACTCTCTTTGAATCTTCTTTATCATGCTAAGAGGAGCAGGAGAAAGCAAAAAATTTCAGAATTGCACCTTGCAATGCGGAGAAATTACTGTTTGTGCATTTACAATATTCATTGATTTTTGCCACTGAAAAACGTCCAGAAATGATTGAAGCTACTGACTGAATGAAAGGAGCTGGCATCTCACTCTCTTTGAATCTTCTTTATCATGCTAAGAGGAGCAGGAAAAAGCAAAAATTTCAGAATTGCACCTTGCAATGCGGAGAAATTACTGTTTGTGCATTTACAATATTCATTGATTTTTGCCATTGAAAAACATCATGTTATTCATATACCAGAAATGTTTGAAGCTACTGACTGAATGAAAGGAGCTGGCATCTCACTCTCTTTGAATCTTCTTTATCATGCTAAGAGGAGCAGGAAAAAGCAAAAAATTTCAGAATTGCACCTTGCAATGTGGAGAAATTACTGTTTGTGCATTTACAATATTCATTGATTTTTGCCATTGAAAAACATCATGTTATTCATATACCAGAAATGTTTGAAGCTACTGACTGAATGAAAGGAGCTGGCATCTCACTCTCTTTGAATCTTCTTTATCATGCTAAGAGGAGCAGGAAAAAGCAAAAAATTTCAGAATTGCACCTTGCAATGTGGAGAAATTACTGTTTGTGCATTTACAATATTCATTGATTTTTACCATTGAAAAACGTCCAGAAATGATTGAAGCTACTGACTGAATGAAAGTAGCTGGCATCTCACTCTCTTTGAATCTTCTTTATCATGCTAAGAGGAGCAGGAAAAAGCAAAAAATTTCAGACTTGCACCTTGCAATGCGGAGAAATTACTGTTTGTGCATTTACAATATTCATTGATTTTTGCCATTGAAAAACGTCCAGAAATGATTGAAGGTACTGACTGAATGAAAGGAGCTGGCATCTCACTCTCTTTGAATCTTCTTTATCATGCTAAGAGGAGCAGGAAAAAGCAAAAAATTTCAGAATTGCACCTTGCAATGCGGAGAAATTACTGTTTGTGCATTTACAATATTCATTGATTTTTGCCACTGAAAAACGTCCAGAAATGATTGAAGCTACTGACTGAATGAAAGGAGCTGGCATCTCACTCTCTTTGAATCTTCTTTATCATGCTAAGAGGAGCAGGAAAAAGCAAAAAATTTCAGAATTGCACCTTGCAATGCGGAGAAATTACAGTTTGTGCATTTACAATATTCATTGATTTTTGCCATTGAAAAACATCCAGAAATGATTGAAGCTACTGACTGAATGAAAGGAGCTGGCATCTCACTCTCTTTGAATCTTCTTTATCATGCTAAGAGGAGCAGGAAAAAGCAAAAAATTTCAGAATTGCACCTTGCAATGCGGAGAAATTACTGTTTGTGCATTTACAATATTCATTGATTTTTGCCATTGAAAAACATCATGTTATTCATATACCAGAAATGTTTGAAGCTACTGACTGAATGAAAGGAGCTGGCATCTCACTCTCTTTGAATCTTCTTTATCATGCTAAGAGGAGCAGGAAAAAGCAAAAAATTTCAGAATTGCACCTTGCAATGTGGAGAAATTACTGTTTGTGCATTTACAATATTCATTGATTTTTACCATTGAAAAACGTCCAGAAATGATTGAAGCTACTGACTGAATGAAAGTAGCTGGCATCTCACTCTCTTTGAATCTTCTTTATCATGCTAAGAGGAGCAGGAAAAAGCAAAAAATTTCAGACTTGCACCTTGCAATGCGGAGAAATTACTGTTTGTGCATTTACAATATTCATTGATTTTTGCCATTGAAAAACATCATGTTATTCATATACCAGAAATGTTTGAAGCTACTGACTGAATGAAAGGAGCTGGCATCTCACTCTCTTTGAATCTTCTTTATCATGCTAAGAGGAGCAGGAAAAAGCAAAAAATTTCAGAATTGCACCTTGCAATGCGGAGAAATTACTGTTTGTGCATTTACAATATTCATTGATTTTTGCCATTGAAAAACATCATGTTATTCATATACCAGAAATGTTTGAAGCTACTGACTGAATGAAAGGAGCTGGCATCTCACTCTCTTTGAATCTTCTTTATCATGCTAAGAGGAGCAGGAAAAAGCAAAAAATTTCAGAATTGCACCTTGCAATGCGGAGAAATTACTGTTTGTGCATTTACAATATTCATTGATTTTTGCCATTGAAAAACGTCCAGAAATGATTGAAGCTACTGACTGAATGAAAGGAGCTGGCATCTCACTCTCTTTGAATCTTCTTTATCATGCTAAGAGGAGCAGGAAAAATCAAAAAATTTCAGAATTGCACCTTGCAATGCGGAGAAATTACTGTTTGTGCATTTACAATATTCATTGATTTTTGCCATTGAAAAACATGTTATTCATATACCAGAAATGTTTGAAGCTACTGACTGAATGAAAGGAGCTGGCACCTCACTCTCTTTCAATCTTCTTTATCATGCTAAGAGGAGCGGGAAAAAGCAAAAAATTTCAGAATTGCACCTTGCAATGCGGAGAAATTACTGTTTGTGCATTTACAATATTCATTGATTTTTGCCATTGAAAAACGTCCAGAAATGATTGAAGGTACTGACTAAATGAAAGGAGCTGTCATCTCACTCTCTTTGAATCTTCTTTATCATGCTAAGAGGAGCAGGAAAAAGCAAAAAATTTCAGAATTGCACCTTGCAATGCGGAGAAATTACTGTTTGTGCATTTACAATATTCATTGATTTTTGCCATTGAAAAACGTCCAGAAATGATTGAAGCTACTGACTGAATGAAAGGAGCTGGCATCTCACTCTCTTTGAATCTTCTTTATCATGCTAAGAGGAGCAGGAAAAAGCAAAAAATTTCAGAATTGCACCTTGCAATACGGAGAAATTACAGTTTGTGCATTTACAATATTCATTGATTTTTGCCATTGAAAAACATCCAGAAATGATTGAAGCTACTGACTGAATGAAAGGAGCTGGCATCTCACTCTCTTTGAATCTTCTTTATCATGCTAAGAGGAGCAGGAAAAAGCAAAAAATTTCAGACTTGCACCTTGCAATGCGGAGAAATTACTGTTTGTGCATTTACAATATTCATTGATTTTTGCCATTGAAAAACATCATGTTATTCATATACCAGAAATGTTTGAAGCTACTGACTGAATGAAAGGAGCTGGCATCTCACTCTCTTTGAATCTTCTTTATCATGCTAAGAGGAGCAGGAAAAAGCAAAAAATTTCAGAATTGCACCTTGCAATGCGGAGAAATTACTGTTTGTGCATTTACAATATTCATTGATTTTTGCCATTGAAAAACGTCCAGAAATGATTGAAGCTACTGACTGAATGAAAGGAGCTGGCATCTCACTCTCTTTGAATCTTCTTTATCATGCTAAGAGGAGCAGGAAAAAGCAAAAAATTTCAGAATTGCACCTTGCAATGCGGAGAAATTACTGTTTGTGCATTTACAATATTCATTGATTTTTGCCATTGAAAAACATCATGTTATTCATATACCAGAAATGTTTGAAGCTACTGACTGAATGAAAGGAGCTGGCATCTCACTCTCTTTGAATCTTCTTTATCATGCTAAGAGGAGCAGGAAAAAGCAAAAAATTTCAGAATTGCACCTTGCAATGTGGAGAAATTACTGTTTGTGCATTTACAATATTCATTGATTTTTGCCATTGAAAAACATCATGCTATTCATATACCAGAAATGTTTGAAGCTACTGACTGAATGAAAGGAGCTGGCATCTCACTCTCTTTGAATCTTCTTTATCATGCTAAGAGGAGCAGGAAAAAGCAAAAAATTTCAGAATTGCACCTTGCAATGTGGAGAAATTACTGTTTGTGCATTTACAATATTCATTGATTTTTACCATTGAAAAACGTCCAGAAATGATTGAAGCTACTGACTGAATGAAAGTAGCTGGCATCTCACTCTCTTTGAATCTTCTTTATCATGCTAAGAGGAGCAGGAAAAAGCAAAAAATTTCAGACTTGCACCTTGCAATGCGGAGAAATTACTGTTTGTGCATTTACAATATTCATTGATTTTTGCCATTGAAAAACATCATGTTATTCATATACCAGAAATGTTTGAAGTTACTGACTGAATGAAAGGAGCTGGCATCTCACTCTCTTTGAATCTTCTTTATCATGCTAAGAGGAGCAGGAAAAAGCAAAAAATTTCAGAATTGCACCTTGCAATGTGGAGAAATTACTGTTTGTGCATTTACAATATTCATTGATTTTTACCATTGAAAAACGTCCAGAAATGATTGAAGCTACTGACTGAATGAAAGTAGCTGGCATCTCACTCTCTTTGAATCTTCTTTATCATGCTAAGAGGAGCAGGAAAAAGCAAAAAATTTCAGACTTGCACCTTGCAATGCGGAGAAATTACTGTTTGTGCATTTACAATATTCATTGATTTTTGCCATTGAAAAACATCATGTTATTCATATACCAGAAATGTTTGAAGCTACTGACTGAATCAAAGGAGCTGGCATCTCACTCTCTTTGAATCTTCTTTATCATGCTAAGAGGAGCAGGAAAAAGCAAAAAATTTCAGAATTGCACCTTGCAATGCGGAGAAATTACTGTTTGTGCATTTACAATATTCATTGATTTTTGCCATTGAAAAACGTCCAGAAATGATTGAAGCTACTGACTGAATGAAAGGATCTGGCATCTCACTCTCTTTGAATCTTCTTTATCATGCTAAGAGGAGCAGGAAAAAGCAAAAAATTTCAGAATTGCACCTTGCAATGCGGAGAAATTACTGTTTGTGCATTTACAATATTCATTGATTTTTGCCATTGAAAAACGTCCAGAAATGATTGAAGCTACTGATTGAATGAAAGGAGCTGGCATCTCACTCTCTTTGAATCTTCTTTATCATGCTAAGAGGAGCAGGAAAAAGCAAAAAATTTCAGAATTGCACCTTGCAATGCGGAGAAATTACTGTTTGTGCATTTACAATATTCATTGATTTTTGCCATTGAAAAACATGTTATTCATATACCAGAAATGTTTGAAGCTACTGACTGAATGAAAGGAGCTGGCACCTCACTCTCTTTGAATCTTCTTTATCATGCTAAGAGGAGCAGGAAAAAGCAAAAAATTTCAGAATTGCACCTTGCAATTCGGAGAAATTACTGTTTGTGCATTTACAATATTCATTGATTTTTGCCATTGAAAAACATCATGTTATTCATATACCAGAAATGTTTGAAGCTACTGACTGAATGAAAGGAGTTGGCATCTCACTCTCTTTGAATCTTCTTTATCATGCTAAGAGGAGCAGGAAAAAGCAAAAAATTTCAGAATTGCACCTTGCAATGCGGAGAAATTACTGTTTGTGCATTTACAATATTCATTGATTTTTGCCATTGAAAAACATCATGTTATTCATATACCAGAAATGTTTGAAGCTACTGACTGAATGAAAGGAGCTGGCATCTCACTCTCTTTGAATCTTCTTTATCATGCTAAGAGGAGCAGGAAAAAGCAAAAAATTTTAGAATTGCACATTGCAATGTGGAGAAATTACTGTTTGTGCATTTACAATATTCATTGATTTTTACCATTGAAAAACGTCCAGAAATGATTGAAGCTACTGACTGAATGAAAGTAGCTGGCATCTCACTCTCTTTGAATCTTCTTTATCATGCTAAGAGGAGCAGGAAAAAGCAAAAAATTTCAGACTTGCACCTTGCAATGCGGAGAAATTACTGTTTGTGCATTTACAATATTCATTGATTTTTGCCATTGAAAAACATCATGTTATTCATATTCCAGAAATGTTTGAAGCTACTGACTGAATGAAAGGAGCTGGCATCTCACTCTCTTTGAATCTTCTTTATCATGCTAAGAGGAGCAGGAAAAAGCAAAAAATTTCAGAATTGCACCTTGCAATGCGGAGAAATTACTGTTTGTGCATTTACAATATTCATTGATTTTTGCCATTGAAAAACGTCCAGAAATGATTGAAGCTACTGACTGAATGAAAGGAGCTGGCATCTCACTCTCTTTGAATCTTCTTTATCATGCTAAGAGGAGCAGGAAAAAGCAAAAAATTTCAGAATTGCACCTTGCAATGCGGAGAAATTACTGTTTGTGCATTTACAATATTCATTGATTTTTGCCATTGAAAAACGTCCAGAAATGATTGAAGCTACTGACTGAATGAAAGGAGCTGGCATCTCACTCTCTTTGAATCTTCTTTATCATGCTAAGAGGAGCAGGAAAAAGCAAAAAATTTCAGAATTGCACCTTGCAATGCGGAGAAATTACTGTTTGTGCATTTACAATATTCATTGATTTTAGCCATTGAAAAACATCATGTTATTCATATACCAGAAA
This sequence comes from Phyllobates terribilis, assembly GCF_046119375.1. Classification (NCBI taxonomy): domain Eukaryota; kingdom Metazoa; phylum Chordata; class Amphibia; order Anura; family Dendrobatidae; genus Phyllobates; species Phyllobates terribilis. Next base: position 25,018 of record NW_027366772.1, on the reverse strand, counting down.
TGTTTGAAGCTACTGACTGAATGAAAGGAGCTGACATCTCACTCTCTTTGAATCTTCTTTATCATGCTAAGAGGAGCAGGAAAAAGCAAAAAATTTCAGAATTGCACCTTGCAATGCGGAGAAATTACTGTTTGTGCATTTACAATATTCATTGATTTTTGCCATTGAAAAACGTCCAGAAATGATTGAAGCTACTGACTGAATGAAAGGAGCTGGCATTTCACTCTCTTTGAATCTTCTTTATCATGCTAAGAGGAGCAGGAAAAAGCAAAAAATTTCAGAATTGCACCTTGCAATGCGGAGAAATTACTGTTTGTGCATTTACAATATTCATTGATTTTTGCCATTGAAAAACATCATGTTATTCATATACCAGAAATGTTTGAAGCTACTGACTGAATGAAAGGAGCTGGCATCTCACTCTCTTTGAATCTTCTTTATCATGCTAAGAGGAGCAGGAAAAAGCAAAAAATTTCAGAATTGCACCTTGCAATGCGGAGAAATTACTGTTTGTGCATTTACAATATTCATTGATTTTTGCCATTGAAAAACATCCAGAAATGATTGAAGCTACTGACTGAATGAAAGGAGCTGGCATCTCACTCTCTTTGAATCTTCTTTATCATGCTAAGAGGAGCAGGAAAAAGCCAAAAATTTCAGAATTGCACCTTGCAATGCGGAGAAATTACTGTTTGTGCATTTACAATATTCATTGATTTTTGCCATTGAAAAACATCATGTTATTCATATACCAGAAATGTTTGAAGCTACTGACTGAATGAAAGGAGCTGACATCTCACTCTCTTTGAATCTTCTTTATCATGCTAAGAGGAGCAGGAAAAAGCAAAAAATTTCAGAATTGCACCTTGCAATGCGGAGAAATTACTGTTTGTGCATTTACAATATTCATTGATTTTTGCCATTGAAAAACATCATGTTATTCATATACCAGAAATGTTTGAAGCTACTGACTGAATGAAAGGAGCTGGCATCTCACTCTCTTTGAATCTTCTTTATCATGCTAAGAGGAGCAGGAAAAAGCAAAAAATTTCAGAATTGCACCTTGCAATGCGGAGAAATTACTGTTTGTGCATTTACAATATTCATTGATTTTTGCCATTGAAAAACATCATGTTATTCATATACCAGAAATGTTTGAAGCTACTGACTGAATGAAAGGAGCTGGCATCTCACTCTCTTTGAATCTTCTTTATCATGCTAAGAGGAGCAGGAAAAAGCAAAAAATTTCAGAATTGCACCTTGCAATGTGGAGAAATTACTGTTTGTGCATTTACAATATTCATTGATTTTTACCATTGAAAAACGTCCAGAAATGATTGAAGCTACTGACTGCATGAAAGTAACTGGCATCTCACTCTCTTTGAATCTTCTTTATCATGCTAAGAGGAGCAGGAAAAAGCAAAAAATTTCAGACTTGCACCTTGCAATGCGGAGAAATTACTGTTTGTGCATTTACAATATTCATTGATTTTTGCCATTGAAAAACATCATGTTATTCATATACCAGAAATGTTTGAAGCTACTGACTGAATGAAAGGAGCTGGCATCTCACTCTCTTTGAATCTTCTTTATCATGCTAAGAGGAGCAGGAAAAAGCAAAAAATTTCAGAATTGCACCTTGCAATGCGGAGAAATTACTGTTTGTGCATTTACAATATTCATTGATTTTTGCCATTGAAAAACGTCCAGAAATGATTGAAGCTACTGACTGAATGAAAGGAGCTGGCATCTCACTCTCTTTGAATCTTCTTTATCATGCTAAGAGGAGCAGGAAAAAGCAAAAAATTTCAGACTTGCACCTTGCAATGCGGAGAAATTACTGTTTGTGCATTTACAATATTCATTGATTTTTGCCATTGAAAAACATGTTTTTCATATACCAGAAATGTTTGAAGCTACTGACTGAATGAAAGGAGCTGGCATCTCACTCTCTTTGAATCTTCTTTATCATGCTAGGATTAACAGGAAAAAGCAAAAAATTTCAGAATTGCACCTTGCAATGTGGAGATATTACTGTTTGTGCATTTACAATATTCATTGATTTTTGCCATTGAAAAACATGTTTTTCATATACCAGAAATGTTTGAAGCTACTGACTGAATGAAAGGAGCTGGCATCTCACTCTCTTTGAATCTTCTTTATCATGCTAGGATTAACAGGAAAAAGCTAAAAATTTCAGAATTGCACCGTGCAATGTGGAGATATTACTGTTTGTGCATTTACAATATTCATTGATTTTTGCCATTGAAAAACATGTTTTTCATATACCAGAAATATTTGAAGCTACTGACTGAATGAAAGGAGCTGACATCTCACTCTCTTTGAATCTTCTTTATCATGCTAGGATTAACAGGAAAAAGCAAAAAATTTCAGAATTGCACCTTGCAATGTGGAGATATTACTGTTTGTGCATTTACAATATTCATTGATTTTTGCCATTGAAAAACATCATGTTATTCATATACCAGAAATGTTTGAAGCTACTGACTGAATGAAAGGAGCTGACATCTCACTCTCTTTGAATCTTCTTTATCATGCTAAGAGGAGCAGGAAAAAGCAAAAAATTTCAGAATTGCACCTTGCAATGCGGAGAAATTACTGTTTGTGCATTTACAATATTCATTGATTTTTGCCATTGAAAAACGTCCAGAAATGATTGAAGCTACTGACTGAATGAAAGGAGCTGGCATCTCACTCTCTTTGAATCTTCTTTATCATGCTAAGAGGAGCAGGAAAAAGCAAAAAATTTCAGAATTGCACCTTGCAATGCGGAGAAATTACTGTTTGTGCATTTACAATATTCATTGATTTTTGCCATTGAAAAACATCATGTTATTCATATACCAGAAATGTTTGAAGCTACTGACTGAATGAAAGGAGCTGGCATCTCACTCTCTTTGAATCTTCTTTATCATGCTAAGAGGAGCAGGAAAAAGCAAAAAATTTCAGAATTGCACCTTGCAATGTGGAGAAATTACTGTTTGTGCATTTACAATATTCATTGATTTTTGCCATTGAAAAACATCATGTTATTCATATACCAGAAATGTTTGAAGCTACTGACTGAATGAAAGGAGCTGGCATCTCACTCTCTTTGAATCTTCTTTATCATGCTAAGAGGAGCAGGAAAAAGCAAAAAATTTCAGAATTGCACCTTGCAATGTGGAGAAATTACTGTTTGTGCATTTACAATATTCATTGATTTTTACCATTGAAAAACGTCCAGAAATGATTGAAGCTACTGACTGAATGAAAGTAGCTGGCATCTCACTCTCTTTGAATCTTCTTTATCATGCTAAGAGGAGCAGGAAAAAGCAAAAAATTTCAGACTTGCACCTTGCAATGCGGAGAAATTACTGTTTGTGCATTTACAATATTCATTGATTTTTGCCATTGAAAAACGTCCAGAAATGATTGAAGGTACTGACTGAATGAAAGGAGCTGGCATCTCACTCTCTTTGAATCTTCTTTATCATGCTAAGAGGAGCAGGAAAAAGCAAAAAATTTCAGAATTGCACCTTGCAATGCGGAGAAATTACTGTTTGTGCATTTACAATATTCATTGATTTTTGCCACTGAAAAACGTCCAGAAATGATTGAAGCTACTGACTGAATGAAAGGAGCTGGCATCTCACTCTCTTTGAATCTTCTTTATCATGCTAAGAGGAGCAGGAAAAAGCAAAAAATTTCAGAATTGCACCTTGCAATGCGGAGAAATTACAGTTTGTGCATTTACAATATTCATTGATTTTTGCCATTGAAAAACATCCAGAAATGAATGAAGCTACTGACTGAATGAAAGGAGCTGGCATCTCACTCTCTTTGAATCATCTTTATCATGCTAAGAGGAGCAGGAAAAAGCAAAAAATTTCAGAATTGCACCTTGCAATGCGGAGAAATTACTGTTTGTGCATTTACAATATTCATTGATTTTTGCCATTGAAAAACATCATGTTATTCATATACCAGAAATGTTTGAAGCTACTGACTGAATGAAAGGAGCTGGCATCTCACTCTCTTTGAATCTTCTTTATCATGCTAAGAGGAGCAGGAAAAAGCAAAAAATTTCAGAATTGCACCTTGCAATGTGGAGAAATTACTGTTTGTGCATTTACAATATTCATTGATTTTTACCATTGACAAACGTCCAGAAATGATTGAAGCTACTGACTGAATGAAAGTAGCTGGCATCTCACTCTCTTTGAATCTTCTTTATCATGCTAAGAGGAGCAGGAAAAAGCAAAAAATTTCAGACTTGCACCTTGCAATGCGGAGAAATTACTGTTTGTGCATTTACAATATTCATTGATTTTTGCCATTGAAAAACATGTTATTCATATACCAGAAATGTTTGAAGCTACTGACTGAATGAAAGGAGCTGGCACCTCACTCTCTTTCAATCTTCTTTATCATGCTAAGAGGAGCGGGAAAAAGCAAAAAATTTCAGAATTGCACCTTGCAATGCGGAGAAATTACTGTTTGTGCATTTACAATATTCATTGATTTTTGCCATTGAAAAACGTCCAGAAATGATTGAAGGTACTGACTAAATGAAAGGAGCTGTCATCTCACTCTCTTTGAATCTTCTTTATCATGCTAAGAGGAGCAGGAAAAAGCAAAAAATTTCAGAATTGCACCTTGCAATGCGGAGAAATTACTGTTTGTGCATTTACAATATTCATTGATTTTTGCCATTGAAAAACGTCCAGAAATGATTGAAGCTACTGACTGAATGAAAGGAGCTGGCATCTCACTCTCTTTGAATCTTCTTTATCATGCTAAGAGTAGCAGGAAAAAGCAAAAAATTTCAGAATTGCACCTTGCAATACGGAGAAATTACAGTTTGTGCATTTACAATATTCATTGATTTTTGCCATTGAAAAACATCCAGAAATGATTGAAGCTACTGACTGAATGAAAGGAGCTGGCATCTCACTCTCTTTGAATCTTCTTTATCATGCTAAGAGGAGCAGGAAAAAGCAAAAAATTTCAGACTTGCACCTTGCAATGCGGAGAAATTACTGTTTGTGCATTTACAATATTCATTGATTTTTGCCATTGAAAAACATCATGTTATTCATATACCAGAAATGTTTGAAGCTACTGACTGAATGAAAGGAGCTGGCATCTCACTCTCTTTGAATCTTCTTTATCATGCTAAGAGGAGCAGGAAAAAGCAAAAAATTTCAGAATTGCACCTTGCAATGCGGAGAAATTACTGTTTGTGCATTTACAATATTCATTGATTTTTGCCATTGAAAAACATCATGTTATTCATATACCAGAAATGTTTGAAGCTACTGACTGAATGAAAGGAGCTGGCATCTCACTCTCTTTGAATCTTCTTTATCATGCTAAGAGGAGCAGGAAAAAGCAAAAAATTTCAGAATTGCACCTTGCAATGCGGAGAAATTACTGTTTGTGCATTTACAATATTCATTGATTTTTACCATTGACAAACGTCCAGAAATGATTGAAGCTACTGACTGAATGAAAGTAGCTGGCATCTCACTCTCTTTGAATCTTCTTTATCATGCTAAGAGGAGCAGGAAAAAGCAAAAAATTTCAGACTTGCACCTTGCAATGCGGAGAAATTACTGTTTGTGCATTTACAATATTCATTGATTTTTGCCATTGAAAAACATGTTATTCATATACCAGAAATGTTTGAAGCTACTGACTGAATGAAAGGAGCTGGCACCTCACTCTCTTTCAATCTTCTTTATCATGCTAAGAGGAGCGGGAAAAAGCAAAAAATTTCAGAATTGCACCTTGCAATGCGGAGAAATTACTGTTTGTGCATTTACAATATTCATTGATTTTTGCCATTGAAAAACGTCCAGAAATGATTGAAGGTACTGACTAAATGAAAGGAGCTGTCATCTCACTCTCTTTGAATCTTCTTTATCATGCTAAGAGGAGCAGGAAAAAGCAAAAAATTTCAGAATTGCACCTTGCAATGCGGAGAAATTACTGTTTGTGCATTTACAATATTCATTGATTTTTGCCATTGAAAAACGTCCAGAAATGATTGAAGCTACTGACTGAATGAAAGGAGCTGGCATCTCACTCTCTTTGAATCTTCTTTATCATGCTAAGAGTAGCAGGAAAAAGCAAAAAATTTCAGAATTGCACCTTGCAATACGGAGAAATTACAGTTTGTGCATTTACAATATTCATTGATTTTTGCCATTGAAAAACATCCAGAAATGATTGAAGCTACTGACTGAATGAAAGGAGCTGGCATCTCACTCTCTTTGAATCTTCTTTATCATGCTAAGAGGAGCAGGAAAAAGCAAAAAATTTCAGACTTGCACCTTGCAATGCGGAGAAATTACTGTTTGTGCATTTACAATATTCATTGATTTTTGCCATTGAAAAACATCATGTTATTCATATACCAGAAATGTTTGAAGCTACTGACTGAATGAAAGGAGCTGGCATCTCACTCTCTTTGAATCTTCTTTATCATGCTAAGAGGAGCAGGAAAAAGCAAAAAATTTCAGAATTGCACCTTGCAATGCGGAGAAATTACTGTTTGTGCATTTACAATATTCATTGATTTTTGCCATTGAAAAACATCATGTTATTCATATACCAGAAATGTTTGAAGCTACTGACTGAATGAAAGGAGCTGACATCTCACTCTCTTTGAATCTTCTTTATCATGCTAAGAGGAGCAGGAAAAAGCAAAAAATTTCAGAATTGCACCTTGCAATGCGGAGAAATTACTGTTTGTGCATTTACAATATTCATTGATTTTTGCCATTGAAAAACGTCCAGAAATGATTGAAGCTACTGACTGAATGAAAGGAGCTGGCATCTCACTCTATTTGAATCTTCTTTATCATGCTAAGAGGAGCAGGAAAAAGCAAAAAATTTCAGAATTGCACCTTGCAATGCGGAGAAATTACTGTTTGTGCATTTACAATATTCATTGATTTTTGCCATTGAAAAACATCATGTTATTCATATACCAGAAATGTTTGAAGCTACTGACTGAATGAAAGGAGCTGGCATCTCACTCTCTTTGAATCTTCTTTATCATGCTAAGAGGAGCAGGAAAAAGCAAAAAATTTCAGAATTGCACCTTGCAATGTGGAGAAATTACTGTTTGTGCATTTACAATATTCATTGATTTTTGCCATTGAAAAACATCATGTTATTCATATACCAGAAATGTTTGAAGCTACTGACTGAATGAAAGGAGCTGGCATCTCACTCTCTTTGAATCTTCTTTATCATGCTAAGAGGAGCAGGAAAAAGCAAAAAATTTCAGAATTGCACCTTGCAATGTGGAGAAATTACTGTTTGTGCATTTACAATATTCATTGATTTTTACCATTGAAAAACGTCCAGAAATGATTGAAGCTACTGACTGAATGAAAGTAGCTGGCATCTCACTCTCTTTGAATCTTCTTTATCATGCTAAGAGGAGCAGGAAAAAGCAAAAAATTTCAGACTTGCACCTTGCAATGCGGAGAAATTACTGTTTGTGCATTTACAATATTCATTGATTTTTGCCATTGAAAAACATCATGTTATTCATATACCAGAAATGTTTGAAGCTACTGACTGAATGAAAGGAGCTGGCATCTCACTCTCTTTGAATCTTCTTTATCATGCTAAGAGGAGCAGGAAAAAGCAAAAAATTTCAGACTTGCACCTTGCAATGCGGAGAAATTACTGTTTGTGCATTTACAATATTCATTGATTTTTGCCATTGAAAAACGTCCAGAAATGATTGAAGCTACTGATTGAATGAAAGGAGCTGGCATCTCACTCTCTTTGAATCTTCTTTATCATGCTAAGAGGAGCAGGAAAAAGCAAAAAATTTCAGAATTGCACCTTGCAATGCGGAGAAATTACTGTTTGTGCATTTACAATATTCATTGATTTTTGCCATTGAAAAACATCATGTTATTCATATACCAGAAATGTTTGAAGCTACTGACTGAATGAAAGGAGCTGGCATCTCACTCTCTTTGAATCTTCTTTATCATGCTAAGAGGAGCAGGAAAAAGCAAAAAATTTCAGAATTGCACCTTGCAATGTGGAGAAATTACTGTTTGTGCATTTACAATATTCATTGATTTTTACCATTGAAAAACGTCCAGAAATGATTGAAGCTACTGACTGAATGAAAGTAGCTGGCATCTCACTCTCTTTGAATCTTCTTTATCATGCTAAGAGGAGCAGGAAAAAGCAAAAAATTTCAGACTTGCACCTTGCAATGCGGAGAAATTACTGTTTGTGCATTTACAATATTCATTGATTTTTGCCATTGAAAAACATCATGTTATTCATATACCAGAAATGTTTGAAGCTACTGACTGAATGAAAGGAGCTGGCATCTCACTCTCTTTGAATCTTCTTTATCATGCTAAGAGGAGCAGGAAAAAGCAAAAAATTTCAGAATTGCACCTTGCAATGCGGAGAAATTACTGTTTGTGCATTTACAATATTCATTGATTTTTGCCATTGAAAAACATCATGTTATTCATATACCAGAAATGTTTGAAGCTACTGACTGAATGAAAGGAGCTGGCATCTCACTCTCTTTGAATCTTCTTTATCATGCTAAGAGGAGCAGGAAAAAGCAAAAAATTTCAGAATTGCACCTTGCAATGCGGAGAAATTACTGTTTGTGCATTTACAATATTCATTGATTTTTGCCATTGAAAAACGTCCAGAAATGATTGAAGCTACTGACTGAATGAAAGGAGCTGGCATCTCACTCTCTTTGAATCTTCTTTATCATGCTAAGAGGAGCAGGAAAAATCAAAAAATTTCAGAATTGCACCTTGCAATGCGGAGAAATTACTGTTTGTGCATTTACAATATTCATTGATTTTTGCCATTGAAAAACATGTTATTCATATACCAGAAATGTTTGAAGCTACTGACTGAATGAAAGGAGCTGGCACCTCACTCTCTTTCAATCTTCTTTATCATGCTAAGAGGAGCGGGAAAAAGCAAAAAATTTCAGAATTGCACCTTGCAATGCGGAGAAATTACTGTTTGTGCATTTACAATATTCATTGATTTTTGCCATTGAAAAACGTCCAGAAATGATTGAAGGTACTGACTAAATGAAAGGAGCTGTCATCTCACTCTCTTTGAATCTTCTTTATCATGCTAAGAGGAGCAGGAAAAAGCAAAAAATTTCAGAATTGCACCTTGCAATGCGGAGAAATTACTGTTTGTGCATTTACAATATTCATTGATTTTTGCCATTGAAAAACGTCCAGAAATGATTGAAGCTACTGACTGAATGAAAGGAGCTGGCATCTCACTCTCTTTGAATCTTCTTTATCATGCTAAGAGTAGCAGGAAAAAGCAAAAAATTTCAGAATTGCACCTTGCAATACGGAGAAATTACAGTTTGTGCATTTACAATATTCATTGATTTTTGCCATTGAAAAACATCCAGAAATGATTGAAGCTACTGACTGAATGAAAGGAGCTGGCATCTCACTCTCTTTGAATCTTCTTTATCATGCTAAGAGGAGCAGGAAAAAGCAAAAAATTTCAGACTTGCACCTTGCAATGCGGAGAAATTACTGTTTGTGCATTTACAATATTCATTGATTTTTGCCATTGAAAAACATCATGTTATTCATATACCAGAAATGTTTGAAGCTACTGACTGAATGAAAGGAGCTGGCATCTCACTCTCTTTGAATCTTCTTTATCATGCTAAGAGGAGCAGGAAAAAGCAAAAAATTTCAGAATTGCACCTTGCAATGCGGAGAAATTACTGTTTGTGCATTTACAATATTCATTGATTTTTGCCATTGAAAAACATCATGTTATTCATATACCAGAAATGTTTGAAGCTACTGACTGAATGAAAGGAGCTGACATCTCACTCTCTTTGAATCTTCTTTATCATGCTAAGAGGAGCAGGAAAAAGCAAAAAATTTCAGAATTGCACCTTGCAATGCGGAGAAATTACTGTTTGTGCATTTACAATATTCATTGATTTTTGCCATTGAAAAACGTCCAGAAATGATTGAAGCTACTGACTGAATGAAAGGAGCTGGCATCTCACTCTATTTGAATCTTCTTTATCATGCTAAGAGGAGCAGGAAAAAGCAAAAAATTTCAGAATTGCACCTTGCAATGCGGAGAAATTACTGTTTGTGCATTTACAATATTCATTGATTTTTGCCATTGAAAAACATCATGTTATTCATATACCAGAAATGTTTGAAGCTACTGACTGAATGAAAGGAGCTGGCATCTCACTCTCTTTGAATCTTCTTTATCATGCTAAGAGGAGCAGGAAAAAGCAAAAAATTTCAGAATTGCACCTTGCAATGTGGAGAAATTACTGTTTGTGCATTTACAATATTCATTGATTTTTGCCATTGAAAAACATCATGTTATTCATATACCAGAAATGTTTGAAGCTACTGACTGAATGAAAGGAGCTGGCATCTCACTCTCTTTGAATCTTCTTTATCATGCTAAGAGGAGCAGGAAAAAGCAAAAAATTTCAGAATTGCACCTTGCAATGTGGAGAAATTACTGTTTGTGCATTTACAATATTCATTGATTTTTACCATTGAAAAACGTCCAGAAATGATTGAAGCTACTGACTGAATGAAAGTAGCTGGCATCTCACTCTCTTTGAATCTTCTTTATCATGCTAAGAGGAGCAGGAAAAAGCAAAAAATTTCAGACTTGCACCTTGCAATGCGGAGAAATTACTGTTTGTGCATTTACAATATTCATTGATTTTTGCCATTGAAAAACATCATGTTATTCATATACCAGAAATGTTTGAAGCTACTGACTGAATGAAAGGAGCTGGCATCTCACTCTCTTTGAATCTTCTTTATCATGCTAAGAGGAGCAGGAAAAAGCAAAAAATTTCAGACTTGCACCTTGCAATGCGGAGAAATTACTGTTTGTGCATTTACAATATTCATTGATTTTTGCCATTGAAAAACGTCCAGAAATGATTGAAGCTACTGATTGAATGAAAGGAGCTGGCATCTCACTCTCTTTGAATCTTCTTTATCATGCTAAGAGGAGCAGCAAAAAGCAAAAAATTTCAGAATTTCACCTTGCAATGCGGAGAAATTACTGTTTGTGCATTTACAATATTCATTGATTTTTGCCATTGAAAAACATGTTATTCATATACCAGAAATGTTTGAAGCTACTGACTGAATGAAAGGAGCTGGCACCTCACTCTCTTTGAATCTTCTCTATCATGCTAAGAGGAGCAGGAAAAAGCAAAAAATTTCAGAATTGCACCTTGCAATGCGGAGAAATTACTGTTTGTGCATTTACGATATTCATTGATTTTTGCCATTGAAAAACGTCCAGAAATGATTGAAGCTACTGACTGAATGAAAGGAGCTGGCATCTCACTCTCTTTGAATCTTCTTTATCATGCTAAGAGGAGCAGGAAAAAGCAAAAAATTTCAGAATTGCACCTTGCAATGCGGAGAAATTACTGTTTGTGCATTTACAATATTCATTGATTTTTGCCATTGAAAAACATCATGTTATTCATATACCAGAAATGTTTGAAGCTACTGACTGAATGAAAGGAGCTGACATCTCACTCTCTTTGAATCTTCTTTATCATGCTAAGAGGAGCAGGAAAAAGCAAAAAATTTCAGAATTGCACCTTGCAATGCGGAGAAATTACTGTTTGTGCATTTACAATATTCATTGATTTTTGCCATTGAAAAACGTCCAGAAATGATTGAAGCTACTGACTGAATGAAAGGAGCTGGCATCTCACTCTATTTGAATCTTCTTTATCATGCTAAGAGGAGCAGGAAAAAGCAAAAAATTTCAGAATTGCACCTTGCAATGCGGAGAAATTACTGTTTGTGCATTTACAATATTCATTGATTTTTGCCATTGAAAAACATCATGTTATTCATATACCAGAAATGTTTGAAGCTACTGACTGAATGAAAGGAGCTGGCATCTCACTCTCTTTGAATCTTCTTTATCATGCTAAGAGGAGCAGGAAAAAGCAAAAAATTTCAGAATTTCACCTTGCAATGCGGAGAAATTACTGTTTGTGCATTTACAATATTCATTGATTTTTGCCATTGAAAAACATGTTATTCATATACCAGAAATGTTTGAAGCTACTGACTGAATGAAAGGAGCTGGCACCTCACTCTCTTTGAATCTTCTCTATCATGCTAAGAGGAGCAGGAAAAAGCAAAAAATTTCAGAATTGCACCTTGCAATGCGGAGAAATTACTGTTTGTGCATTTACAATATTCATTGATTTTAGCCATTGAAAAACATCATGTTATTCATATACCAGAAATGTTTGAAGCTACTGACTGAATGAAAGGAGTTGGCATCTCACTCTCTTTGAATCTTCTTTATCATGCTAAGAGGAGCAGGAAAAAGCAAAAAATTTCAGAATTGCACCTTGCAATGCGGAGAAATTACTGTTTGTGCATTTACAATATTCATTGATTTTTGCCATTGAAAAACATCATGTTATTCATATACCAGAAATGTTTGAAGCTACTGACTGAATGAAAGGAGCTGGCATCTCACTCTCTTTGAATCTTCTTTATCATGCTAAGAGGAGCAGGAAAAAGCAAAAAATTTTAGAATTGCACATTGCAATGTGGAGAAATTACTGTTTGTGCATTTACAATATTCATTGATTTTTACCATTGAAAAACGTCCAGAAATGATTGAAGCTACTGACTGAATGAAAGTAGCTGGCATCTCACTCTTTGAATCTTCTTTATCATGCTAAGAGGAGCAGGAAAAAGCAAAAAATTTCAGACTTGCACCTTGCAATGCGGAGAAATTACTGTTTGTGCATTTACAATATTCATTGATTTTTGCCATTGAAAAACATCATGTTATTCATATTCCAGAAATGTTTGAAGCTACTGACTGAATGAAAGGAGCTGGCATCTCACTCTCTTTGAATCTTCTTTATCATGCTAAGAGGAGCAGGAAAAAGCAAAAAATTTCAGAATTGCACCTTGCAATGCGGAGAAATTACTGTTTGTGCATTTACAATATTCATTGATTTTTGCCATTGAAAAACGTCCAGAAATGATTGAAGCTACTGACTGAATGAAAGGAGCTGGCATCTCACTCTCTTTGAATCTTCTTTATCATGCTAAGAGGAGCAGGAAAAAGCAAAAAATTTCAGAATTGCACCTTGCAATGCGGAGAAATTACTGTTTGTGCATTTACAATATTCATTGATTTTTGCAATTGAAAAACGTCCAGAAATGATTGAAGCTACTGACTGAATGAAAGGAGCTGGCATCTCACTCTCTTTGAATCTTCTTTATCATGCTAAGAGGAGCAGGAAAAAGCAAAAAATTTCAGAATTGCACCTTGCAATGCGGAGAAATTACTGTTTGTGCATTTACAATATTCATTGATTTTAGCCATTGAAAAACATCATGTTATTCATATACCAGAAATGTTTGAAGCTACTGACTGAATGAAAGGAGCTGACATCTCACTCTCTTTGAATCTTCTTTATCATGCTAAGAGGAGCAGGAAAAAGCAAAAAATTTCAGAATTGCACCTTGCAATGCGGAGAAATTACTGTTTGTGCATTTACAATATTCATTGATTTTTGCCATTGAAAAACGTCCAGAAATGATTGAAGCTACTGACTGAATGAAAGGAGCTGGCATCTCACTCTCTTTGAATCTTCTTTATCATGCTAAGAGGAGCAGGAAAAAGCAAAAAATTTCAGAATTGCACCTTGCAGTGCGGAGAAATTACTGTTTGTGCATTTACAATATTCATTGATTTTTGCCATTGAAAAACATCATGTTATTCATATACCAGAAATGTTTGAAGCTACTGACTGAATGAAAGGAGCTGGCATCTCACTCTCTTTGAATCTTCTTTATCATGCTAAGAGGAGCAGGAAAAAGCAAAAAATTTCAGAATTGCACCTTGCAATGTGGAGAAATTACTGTTTGTGCATTTACAATATTCATTGATTTTTGCCATTGAAAAACCATGTTATTCATATACCAGAAATGTTTGAAGCTACTGACTGAATGAAAGGAGCTGGCATCTCACTCTCTTTGAATCTTCTTTATCATGCTAAGAGGAGCAGGAAAAAGCAAAAAATTTCAGAATTGCACCTTGCAATGTGGAGAAATTACTGTTTGTGCATTTACAATATTCATTGATTTTTACCATTGAAAAACGTCCAGAAATGATTGAAGCTACTGACTGAATGAAAGTAGCTGGCATCTCACTCTCTTTGAATCTTCTTTATCATGCTAAGAGGAGCAGGAAAAAGCAAAAAAATTTCAGACTTGCACCTTGCAATGCGGAGAAATTACTGTTTGTGCATTTACAATATTCATTGATTTTTGCCATTGAAAAACATCATGTTATTCATATACCAGAAATGTTTGAAGCTACTGACTGAATGAAAGGAGCTGGCATCTCACTCTCTTTGAATCTTCTTTATCATGCTAAGAGGAGCAGGAAAAAGCAAAAAATTTCAGAATTGCACCTTGCAATGCGGAGAAATTACTGTTTGTGCATTTACAATATTCATTGATTTTTGCCATTGAAAAACATCCAGAAATGATTGAAGCTACTGACTGAATGAAAGGAGCTGGCATCTCACTCTCTTTGAATCTTCTTTATCATGCTAAGAGGAGCAGGAAAAAGCAAAAAATTTCAGAATTGCACCTTGCAATGCGGAGAAATTACTGTTTGTGCATTTACAATATTCATTGATTTTTGCCATTGAAAAACATCATGTTATTCATATACCAGAAATGTTTGAAGCTACTGACTGAATGAAAGGAGCTGACATCTCACTCTCTTTGAATCTTCTTTATCATGCTAAGAGGAGCAGGAAAAAGCAAAAAATTTCAGAATTGCACCTTGCAATGCGGAGAAATTACTGTTTGTGCATTTACAATATTCATTGATTTTTGCCATTGAAAAACATCCAGAAATGATTGAAGCTACTGACTGAATGAAAGGAGCTGGCATCTCACTCTTTTTGAATCTTCTTTATCATGCTAAGAGGAGCAGGAAAAAGCAAAAAATTTCAGAATTGCACCTTGCAATGCGGAGAAATTACTGTTTGTGCATTTACAATATTCATTGATTTTTGCCATTGAAAAACATCATGTTATTCATATACCAGAAATGTTTGAAGCTACTGACTGAATGAAAGGAGCTGGCATCTCACTCTCTTTGAATCTTCTTTATCATGCTAAGAGGAGCAGGAAAAAGCAAAAAATTTCAGAATTGCACCTTGCAATGCGGAGAAATTACTGTTTGTGCATTTACAATATTCATTGATTTTTGCCATTGAAAAACATCATGTTATTCATATACCAGAAATGTTTGAAGCTACTGACTGAAAGGAGCTGGCATCTCACTCTCTTTGAATCTTCTTTATCATGCTAAGAGGAGCAGGAAAAAGCAAAAAATTTCAGAATTGCACCTTGCAATGTGGAGAAATTACTGTTTGTGCATTTACAATATTCATTGATTTTTGCCATTGAAAAACATCATGTTATTCATATACCAGAAATGTTTGAAGCTACTGACTGAATGAAAGGAGCTGGCATCTCACTCTCTTTGAATCTTCTTTATCATGCTAAGAGGAGCAGGAAAAAGCAAAAAATTTCAGAATTGCACCTTGCAATGCGGAGAAATTACTGTTTGTGCATTTACAATATTCATTGATTTTTGCCATTGAAAAACGTCCAGAAATGATTGAAGCTACTGACTGAATGAAAGGAGCTGGCATCTCACTCTCTTTGAATCTTCTTTATCATGCTAAGAGGAGCAGGAAAAATCAAAAAATTTCAGAATTGCACCTTGCAATGCGGAGAAATTACTGTTTGTGCATTTACAATATTCATTGATTTTTGCCATTGAAAAACATGTTATTCATATACCAGAAATGTTTGAAGCTACTGACTGAATGAAAGGAGCTGGCACCTCACTCTCTTTCAATCTTCTTTATCATGCTAAGAGGAGCGGGAAAAAGCAAAAAATTTCAGAATTGCACCTTGCAATGCGGAGAAATTACTGTTTGTGCATTTACAATATTCATTGATTTTTGCCATTGAAAAACGTCCAGAAATGATTGAAGGTACTGACTAAATGAAAGGAGCTGTCATCTCACTCTCTTTGAATCTTCTTTATCATGCTAAGAGGAGCAGGAAAAAGCAAAAAATTTCAGAATTGCACCTTGCAATGCGGAGAAATTACTGTTTGTGCATTTACAATATTCATTGATTTTTTTGCCATTGAAAAACGTTCCAGAAATGATTGAAGCTACTGACTGAATGAAAGGAGCTGGCATCTCACTCTCTTTGAATCTTCTTTATCATGCTAAGAGTAGCAGGAAAAAGCAAAAAATTTCAGAATTGCACCTTGCAATACGGAGAAATTACAGTTTGTGCATTTACAATATTCATTGATTTTTGCCATTGAAAAACATCCAGAAATGATTGAAGCTACTGACTGAATGAAAGGAGCTGGCATCTCACTCTCTTTGAATCTTCTTTATCATGCTAAGAGGAGCAGGAAAAAGCAAAAAATTTCAGACTTGCACCTTGCAATGCGGAGAAATTACTGTTTGTGCATTTACAATATTCATTGATTTTTGCCATTGAAAACATCATGTTATTCATATACCAGAAATGTTTGAAGCTACTGACTGAATGAAAGGAGCTGGCATCTCACTCTCTTTGAATCTTCTTTATCATGCTAAGAGGAGCAGGAAAAAGCAAAAAATTTCAGAATTGCACCTTGCAATGCGGAGAAATTACTGTTTGTGCATTTACAATATTCATTGATTTTTGCCATTGAAAAACGTCCAGAAATGATTGAAGCTACTGACTGAATGAAAGGAGCTGGCATCTCACTCTCTTTGAATCTTCTTTATCATGCTAAGAGGAGCAGGAAAAAGCAAAAAATTTCAGAATTGCACCTTGCAATGCGGAGAAATTACTGTTTGTGCATTTACAATATTCATTGATTTTTGCCATTGAAAAACATCATGTTATTCATATACCAGAAATGTTTGAAGCTACTGACTGAATGAAAGGAGCTGACATCTCACTCTCTTTGAATCTTCTTTATCATGCTAAGAGGAGCAGGAAAAAGCAAAAAATTTCAGAATTGCACCTTGCAATGCGGAGAAATTACTGTTTGTGCATTTACAATATTCATTGATTTTGCCATTGAAAAACGTCCAGAAATGATTGAAGCTACTGACTGAATGAAAGGAGCTGGCATCTCACTCTATTTGAATCTTCTTTATCATGCTAAGAGGAGCAGGAAAAAGCAAAAAATTTCAGAATTGCACCTTGCAATGCGGAGAAATTACTGTTTGTGCATTTACAATATTCATTGATTTTTGCCATTGAAAAACATCATGTTATTCATATACCAGAAATGTTTGAAGCTACTGACTGAATGAAAGGAGCTGGCATCTCACTCTCTTTGAATCTTCTTTATCATGCTAAGAGGAGCAGGAAAAAGCAAAAAATTTCAGAATTGCACCTTGCAATGTGGAGAAATTACTGTTTGTGCATTTACAATATTCATTGATTTTTGCCATTGAAAAACATCATGTTTTTCATATACCAGAAATGTTTGAAGCTACTGACTGAATGAAAGGAGCTGGCATCTCACTCTCTTTGAATCTTCTTTATCATGCTAAGAGGAGCAGGAAAAAGCAAAAAATTTCAGAATTGCACCTTGCAATGTGGAGAAATTACTGTTTGTGCATTTACAATATTCATTGATTTTTACCATTGAAAAACGTCCAGAAATGATTGAAGCTACTGACTGAATGAAAGTAGCTGGCATCTCACTCTCTTTGAATCTTCTTTATCATGCTAAGAGGAGCAGGAAAAAGCAAAAAATTTCAGACTTGCACCTTGCAATGCGGAGAAATTACTGTTTGTGCATTTACAATATTCATTGATTTTTGCCATTGAAAAACATCATGTTATTCATATACCAGAAATGTTTGAAGCTACTGACTGAATGAAAGGAGCTGGCATCTCACTCTCTTTGAATCTTCTTTATCATGCTAAGAGGAGCAGGAAAAAGCAAAAAATTTCAGACTTGCACCTTGCAATGCGGAGAAATTACTGTTTGTGCATTTACAATATTCATTGATTTTTGCCATTGAAAAACGTCCAGAAATGATTGAAGCTACTGATTGAATGAAAGGAGCTGGCATCTCACTCTCTTTGAATCTTCTTTATCATGCTAAGAGGAGCAGGAAAAAGCAAAAAATTTCAGAATTTCACCTTGCAATGCGGAGAAATTACTGTTTGTGCATTTACAATATTCATTGATTTTTGCCATTGAAAAACATGTTATTCATATACCAGAAATGTTTGAAGCTACTGACTGAATGAAAGGAGCTGGCACCTCACTCTCTTTGAATCTTCTCTATCATGCTAAGAGGAGCAGGGAAAAAGCAAAAAATTTCAGAATTGCACCTTGCAATGCGGAGAAATTACTGTTTGTGCATTTACAATATTCATGGATTTTTGCCATTGAAAAACATCATGTTATTCATATACCAGAAATGTTTGAAGCTACTGACTGAATGAAAGGAGTTGGCATCTCACTCTCTTTGAATCTTCTTTATCATGCTAAGAGGAGCAGGAAAAAGCAAAAAATTTCAGAATTGCACCTTGCAATGCGGAGAAATTACTGTTTGTGCATTTACAATATTCATTGATTTTTGCCATTGAAAAACATCATGTTATTCATATACCAGAAATGTTTGAAGCTACTGACTGAATGAAAGGAGCTGGCATCTCACTCTCTTTGAATCTTCTTTATCATGCTAAGAGGAGCAGGAAAAAGCAAAAAATTTTAGAATTGCACATTGCAATGTGGAGAAATTACTGTTTGTGCATTTACAATATTCATTGATTTTTACCATTGAAAAACGTTCCAGAAATGATTGAAGCTACTGACTGAATGAAAGGAGCTGGCATCTCACTCTCTTTGAATCTTCTTTATCATGCTAAGAGGAGCAGGAAAAAGCAAAAAATTTCAGAATTGCACCTTGCAATGCGGAGAAATTACTGTTTGTGCATTTACAATATTCATTGATTTTTGCCATTGAAAAACGTCCAGAAATGATTGAAGCTACTGACTGAATGAAAGGAGCTGGCATCTCACTCTCTTTGAATCTTCTTTATCATGCTAAGAGGAGCAGGAAAAAGCAAAAAATTTCAGAATTGCACCTTGCAATGCGGAGAAATTACTGTTTGTGCATTTACAATATTCATTGATTTTAGCCATTGAAAAACATCATGTTATTCATATACCAGAAATGTTTGAAGCTACTGACTGAATGAAAGGAGCTGACATCTCACTCTCTTTGAATCTTCTTTATCATGCTAAGAGGAGCAGGAAAAAGCAAAAAATTTCAGAATTGCACCTTGCAATGCGGAGAAATTACTGTTTGTGCATTTACAATATTCATTGATTTTTGCCATTGAAAAACGTCCAGAAATGATTGAAGCTACTGACTGAATGAAAGGAGCTGGCATCTCACTCTCTTTGAATCTTCTTTATCATGCTAAGAGGAGCAGGAAAAAGCAAAAAATTTCAGAATTGCACCTTGCAATGCGGAGAAATTACTGTTTGTGCATTTACAATATTCATTGATTTTTGCCATTGAAAAACATCATGTTATTCATATACCAGAAATGTTTGAAGCTACTGACTGAATGAAAGGAGCTGGCATCTCACTCTCTTTGAATCTTCTTTATCATGCTAAGAGGAGCAGGAAAAAGCAAAAAATTTCAGAATTGCACCTTGCAATGTGGAGAAATTACTGTTTGTGCATTTACAATATTCATTGATTTTTGCCATTGAAAAACCATGTTATTCATATACCAGAAATGTTTGAAGCTACTGACTGAATGAAAGGAGCTGGCATCTCACTCTCTTTGAATCTTCTTTATCATGCTAAGAGGAGCAGGAAAAAGCAAAAAATTTCAGAATTGCACCTTGCAATGTGGAGAAATTACTGTTTGTGCATTTACAATATTCATTGATTTTTACCATTGAAAAACGTCCAGAAATGATTGAAGCTACTGACTGAATGAAAGTAGCTGGCATCTCACTCTCTTTGAATCTTCTTTATCATGCTAAGAGGAGCAGGAAAAAGCAAAAAAATTTCAGACTTGCACCTTGCAATGCGGAGAAATTACTGTTTGTGCATTTACAATATTCATTGATTTTTGCCATTGAAAAACATCATGTTATTCATATACCAGAAATGTTTGAAGCTACTGACTGAATGAAAGGAGCTGGCATCTCACTCTCTTTGAATCTTCTTTATCATGCTAAGAGGAGCAGGAAAAAGCAAAAAATTTCAGAATTGCACCTTGCAATGCGGAGAAATTACTGTTTGTGCATTTACAATATTCATTGATTTTTGCCATTGAAAAACATCCAGAAATGATTGAAGCTACTGACTGAATGAAAGGAGCTGGCATCTCACTCTCTTTGAATCTTCTTTATCATGCTAAGAGGAGCAGGAAAAAGCAAAAAATTTCAGAATTGCACCTTGCAATGCGGAGAAATTACTGTTTGTGCATTTACAATATTCATTGATTTTTGCCATTGAAAAACATCATGTTATTCATATACCAGAAATGTTTGAAGCTACTGACTGAATGAAAGGAGCTGACATCTCACTCTCTTTGAATCTTCTTTATCATGCTAAGAGGAGCAGGAAAAAGCAAAAAATTTCAGAATTGCACCTTGCAATGCGGAGAAATTACTGTTTGTGCATTTACAATATTCATTGATTTTTGCCATTGAAAAACATCCAGAAATGATTGAAGCTACTGACTGAATGAAAGGAGCTGGCATCTCACTCTTTTTGAATCTTCTTTATCATGCTAAGAGGAGCAGGAAAAAGCAAAAAATTTCAGAATTGCACCTTGCAATGCGGAGAAATTACTGTTTGTGCATTTACAATATTCATTGATTTTTGCCATTGAAAAACATCATGTTATTCATATACCAGAAATGTTTTGAAGCTACTGACTGAATGAAAGGAGCTGGCATCTCACTCTCTTTGAATCTTCTTTATCATGCTAAGAGGAGCAGGAAAAAGCAAAAAATTTCAGAATTGCACCTTGCAATGCGGAGAAATTACTGTTTGTGCATTTACAATATTCATTGATTTTTGCCATTGAAAAACATCATGTTATTCATATACCAGAAATGTTTGAAGCTACTGACTGAAAGGAGCTGGCATCTCACTCTCTTTGAATCTTCTTTATCATGCTAAGAGGAGCAGGAAAAAGCAAAAAATTTCAGAATTGCACCTTGCAATGTGGAGAAATTACTGTTTGTGCATTTACAATATTCATTGATTTTTGCCATTGAAAAACATCATGTTATTCATATACCAGAAATGTTTGAAGCTACTGACTGAATGAAAGGAGCTGGCACCTCACTCTCTTTCAATCTTCTTTATCATGCTAAGAGGAGCGGGAAAAAGCAAAAAATTTCAGAATTGCACCTTGCAATGCGGAGAAATTACTGTTTGTGCATTTACAATATTCATTGATTTTTGCCATTGAAAAACGTCCAGAAATGATTGAAGGTACTGACTAAATGAAAGGAGCTGTCATCTCACTCTCTTTGAATCTTCTTTATCATGCTAAGAGGAGCAGGAAAAAGCAAAAAATTTCAGAATTGCACCTTGCAATGCGGAGAAATTACTGTTTGTGCATTTACAATATTCATTGATTTTTGCCATTGAAAAACGTCCAGAAATGATTGAAGCTACTGACTGAATGAAAGGAGCTGGCATCTCACTCTCTTTGAATCTTCTTTATCATGCTAAGAGTAGCAGGAAAAAGCAAAAAATTTCAGAATTGCACCTTGCAATACGGAGAAATTACAGTTTGTGCATTTACAATATTCATTGATTTTTGCCATTGAAAAACATCCAGAAATGATTGAAGCTACTGACTGAATGAAAGGAGCTGGCATCTCACTCTCTTTGAATCTTCTTTATCATGCTAAGAGGAGCAGGAAAAAGCAAAAAATTTCAGACTTGCACCTTGCAATGCGGAGAAATTACTGTTTGTGCATTTACAATATTCATTGATTTTTGCCATTGAAAAACATCATGTTATTCATATACCAGAAATGTTTGAAGCTACTGACTGAATGAAAGGAGCTGGCATCTCACTCTCTTTGAATCTTCTTTATCATGCTAAGAGGAGCAGGAAAAAGCAAAAAATTTCAGAATTGCACCTTGCAATGCGGAGAAATTACTGTTTGTGCATTTACAATATTCATTGATTTTTGCCATTGAAAAACGTCCAGAAATGATTGAAGCTACTGACTGAATGAAAGGAGCTGGCATCTCACTCTCTTTGAATCTTCTTTATCATGCTAAGAGGAGCAGGAAAAAGCAAAAAATTTCAGAATTGCACCTTGCAATGCGGAGAAATTACTGTTTGTGCATTTACAATATTCATTGATTTTTGCCATTGAAAAACATCATGTTATTCATATACCAGAAATGTTTGAAGCTACTGACTGAATGAAAGGAGCTGACATCTCACTCTCTTTGAATCTTCTTTATCATGCTAAGAGGAGCAGGAAAAAGCAAAAAATTTCAGAATTGCACCTTGCAATGCGGAGAAATTACTGTTTGTGCATTTACAATATTCATTGATTTTTGCCATTGAAAAACGTCCAGAAATGATTGAAGCTACTGACTGAATGAAAGGAGCTGGCATCTCACTCTATTTGAATCTTCTTTATCATGCTAAGAGGAGCAGGAAAAAGCAAAAAATTTCAGAATTGCACCTTGCAATGCGGAGAAATTACTGTTTGTGCATTTACAATATTCATTGATTTTTGCCATTGAAAAACATCATGTTATTCATATACCAGAAATGTTTGAAGCTACTGACTGAATGAAAGGAGCTGGCATCTCACTCTCTTTGAATCTTCTTTATCATGCTAAGAGGAGCAGGAAAAAGCAAAAAATTTCAGAATTGCACCTTGCAATGTGGAGAAATTACTGTTTGTGCATTTACAATATTCATTGATTTTTGCCATTGAAAAACATCATGTTATTCATATACCAGAAATGTTTGAAGCTACTGACTGAATGAAAGGAGCTGACATCTCACTCTCTTTGAATCTTCTTTATCATGCTAAGAGGAGCAGGAAAAAGCAAAAAATTTCAGAATTGCACCTTGCAATGCGGAGAAATTACTGTTTGTGCATTTACAATATTCATTGATTTTTGCCATTGAAAAACGTCCAGAAATGATTGAAGCTACTGACTGAATGAAAGGAGCTGGCATCTCACTCTCTTTGAATCTTCTTTATCATGCTAAGAGGAGCAGGAAAAAGCAAAAAATTTCAGAATTGCACCTTGCAATGCGGAGAAATTACTGTTTGTGCATTTACAATATTCATTGATTTTTGCCATTGAAAAACATCATGTTATTCATATACCAGAAATGTTTGAAGCTACTGACTGAATGAAAGGAGCTGGCATCTCACTCTCTTTGAATCTTCTTTATCATGCTAAGAGGAGCAGGAAAAAGCAAAAAATTTCAGAATTGCACCTTGCAATGTGGAGAAATTACTGTTTTTGCATTTACAATATTCATTGATTTTTGCCATTGAAAAACCATGTTATTCATATACCAGAAATGATTGAAGCTACTGACTGAATGAAAGGAGCTGGCATCTCACTCTCTTTGAATCTTCTTTATCATGCTAAGAGGAGCAGGAAAAAGCAAAAAATTTCAGAATTGCACCTTGCAATGTGGAGAAATTACTGTTTGTGCATTTACAATATTCATTGATTTTTACCATTGAAAAACGTCCAGAAATGATTGAAGCTACTGACTGAATGAAAGTAGCTGGCATCTCACTCTCTTTGAATCTTCTTTATCATGCTAAGAGGAGCAGGAAAAAGCAAAAAAATTTCAGACTTGCACCTTGCAATGCGGAGAAATTACTGTTTGTGCATTTACAATATTCATTGATTTTTGCCATTGAAAAACATCATGTTATTCATATACCAGAAATGTTGAAGCTACTGACTGAATGAAAGGAGCTGGCATCTCACTCTCTTGGAATCTTCTTTATCATGCTAAGAGGAGCAGGAAAAAGCAAAAAATTTCAGAATTGCACCTTGCAATGCGGAGAATTACTGTTTGTGCATTTACAATATTCATTGATTTTTGCCATTGAAAAACATCCAGAAATGATTGAAGCTACTGACTGAATGAAAGGAGCTGGCATCTCACTCTCTTTGAATCTTCTTTATCATGCTAAGAGGAGCAGGAAAAAGCAAAAAATTTCAGAATTGCACCTTGCAATGCGGAGAAATTACTGTTTGTGCATTTACAATATTCATTGATTTTTGCCATTGAAAAACATCATGTTATTCATATACCAGAAATGTTTGAAGCTACTGACTGAATGAAAGGAGCTGACATCTCACTCTCTTTGAATCTTCTTTATCATGCTAAGAGGAGCAGGAAAAAGCAAAAAATTTCAGAATTGCACCTTGCAATGCGGAGAAATACTGTTTGTGCATTTACAATATTCATTGATTTTTGCCATTGAAAAACATCCAGAAATGATTGAAGCTACTGACTGAATGAAAGGAGCTGGCATCTCACTCTTTTTGAATCTTCTTTATCATGCTAAGAGGAGCAGGAAAAGCAAAAAATTTCAGAATTGCACCTTGCAATGCGGAGAAATTACTGTTTGTGCATTTACAATATTCATTGATTTTTGCCATTGAAAAACATCGTTATTCATATACCAGAAATGTTTGAAGCTACTGACTGAATGAAAGGAGCTGGCATCTCACTCTCTTTGAATCTTCTTTATCATGCTAAGAGGAGCAGGAAAAAGCAAAAAATTTCAGAATTGCACCTTGCAATGCGGAGAATTTACTGTTTGTGCATTTACAATATTCATTGAT
>NW_027366771.1:0-66276 GCF_046119375.1 Phyllobates terribilis | reverse complement strand
AGATGCCAGCTCCTTTCATTCAGTCAGTAGCTTCAAACATTTCTGGTATATGAATAACATGATGTTTTTCAATGGCAAAAATCAATGAATATTGTAAATGCACAAACAGTAATTTCTCTGCATTGCAAGGTGCAAGTCTGAAATTTTTTGCTTTTTCCTGCTCCTCTTAGCATGATAAAGAA
This sequence comes from Phyllobates terribilis, assembly GCF_046119375.1. NCBI lineage: Eukaryota > Metazoa > Chordata > Amphibia > Anura > Dendrobatidae > Phyllobates > Phyllobates terribilis. The sequence continues at coordinate 66,094 of NW_027366771.1, read as the reverse complement.
GATTCAAAGAGAGTGAGATGCCAGCTACTTTCATTCAGTCAGTAGCTTCAATCATTTCTGGACGTTTTTCAATGGTAAAAATCAATGAATATTGTAAATGCACAAACAGTAATTTCTCCACATTGCAAGGTGCAATTCTGAAATTTTTTGCTTTTTCCTGCTCCTCTTAGCATGATAAAGAAGATTCAAAGAGAGTGAGATGCCAGCTCCTTTCATTCAGTCAGTAGCTTCAAACATTTCTGGTATATGAATAACATGATGTTTTTCAATGGCAAAAATCAATGAATATTGTAAATGCACAAACAGTAATTTCTCCGCATTGCAAGGTGCAATTCTGAAATTTTTTGCTTTTTCCTGCTCCTCTTAGCATGATAAAGAAGACTCAAAGAGAGTGAGATGCCAGCTCCTTTCATTCAGTCAGTAGCTTCAATCATTTCTGGATGTTTTTCAATGGCAAAAATCAATGAATATTGTAAATGCACAAACTGTAATTTCTCCGCATTGCAAGGTGCAATTCTGAAATTTTTTGCTTTTTCCTGCTCCTCTTAGCATAATAAAGAAGATTCAAAGAGAGTGAGATGCCAGCTCCTTTCATTCAGTCAGTAGCTTCAATCATTTCTGGACGTTTTTCAATGGCAAAAATCAATGAATATTGTAAATGCACAAACAGTAATTTCTCCGCATTGCAAGGTGCAATTCTGAAATTTTTTGCTTTTTCCTGCTCCTCTTAGCATGATAAAGAAGATTCAAAGAGAGTGAGATGCCAGCTCCTTTCATTCAGTCAGTACCTTCAATCATTTCTGGACGTTTTTCAATGGCAAAAATCAATGAATATTGTAAATGCACAAACAGTAATTTCTCCGCATTGCAAGGTGCAATTCTGAAATTTTTTGCTTTTTCCCGCTCCTCTTAGCATGATAAAGATTCAAAGAGAGTGAGGTGCCAGCTCCTTTCATTCAGTCAGTAGCTTCAAACATTTCTGGTATATGAATAACATGTTTTTCAATGGCAAAAATCAATGAATATTGTAAATGCACAAACAGTAATTTCTCCGCATTGCAAGGTGCAATTCTGAAATTTTTTGCTTTTTCCTGCTCCTCTTAGCATGATAAAGAAGATTCAAAGAGAGTGAGATGCCAGCTCCTTTCATTCAGTCAGTAGCTTCAAACATTTCTGGTATATGAATAACATGATGTTTTTCAATGGCAAAAATCAATGAATATTGTAAATGCACAAACAGTAATTTCTCCGCATTGCAAGGTGCAATTCTGAAATTTTTTGCTTTTTCCTGCTCCTCTTAGCATGATAAAGAAGATTCAAAGAGAGTGAGATGCCAGCTCCTTTCATTCAGTCAGTAGCTTCAATCATTTCTGGACGTTTTTCAATGGCAAAAATCAATGAATATTGTAAATGCACAAACAGTAATTTCTCCGCATTGCAAGGTGCAATTCTGAAATTTTTTGCTTTTTCCTGCTCCTCTTAGCATGATAAAGAAGATTCAAAGAGAGTGAGATGCCAGCTCCTTTCATTCAGTCAGTAGCTTCAATCATTTCTGGTATATGAATAACATGATGTTTTTCAATGGCAAAAATCAATGAATATTGTAAATGCACAAACAGTAATTTCTCCGCATTGCAAGGTGCAATTCTGAAATTTTTTGCTTTTTCCTGCTCCTCTTAGCATGATAAAGAAGATTCAAAGAGAGTGAGATGCCAGCTCCTTTCATTCAGTCAGTACCTTCAATCATTTCTGGACGTTTTTCAATGGCAAAAATCAATGAATATTGTAAATGCACAAACAGTAATTTCTCCGCATTGCAAGGTGCAATTCTGAAATTTTTTGCTTTTTCCCGCTCCTCTTAGCATGATAAAGATTCAAAGAGAGTGAGGTGCCAGCTCCTTTCATTCAGTCAGTAGCTTCAAACATTTCTGGTATATGAATAACATGTTTTTCAATGGCAAAAATCAATGAATATTGTAAATGCACAAACAGTAATTTCTCCGCATTGCAAGGTGCAATTCTGAAATTTTTTGCTTTTTCCTGCTCCTCTTAGCATGATAAAGAAGATTCAAAGAGAGTGAGATGCCAGCTCCTTTCATTCAGTCAGTAGCTTCAAACATTTCTGGTATATGAATAACATGATGTTTTTCAATGGCAAAAATCAATGAATATTGTAAATGCACAAACAGTAATTTCTCCGCATTGCAAGGTGCAATTCTGAAATTTTTTGCTTTTTCCTGCTCCTCTTAGCATGATAAAGAAGATTCAAAGAGAGTGAGATGCCAGCTCCTTTCATTCAGTCAGTAGCTTCAATCATTTCTGGACGTTTTTCAATGGCAAAAATCAATGAATATTGTAAATGCACAAACAGTAATTTCTCCGCATTGCAAGGTGCAATTCTGAAATTTTTTGCTTTTTCCTGCTCCTCTTAGCATGATAAAGAAGATTCAAAGAGAGTGAGATGCCAGCTCCTTTCATTCAGTCAGTAGCTTCAATCATTTCTGGTATATGAATAACATGATGTTTTTCAATGGCAAAAATCAATGAATATTGTAAATGCACAAACAGTAATTTCTCCGCATTGCAAGGTGCAATTCTGAAATTTTTTGCTTTTTCCTGCTCCTCTTAGCATGATAAAGAAGATTCAAAGAGAGTGAGATGCCAGCTCCTTTCATTCAGTCAGTAGCTTCAATCATTTCTGGACGTTTTTCAATGGCAAAAATCAATGAATATTGCAAATGCACAAACAGTAATTTCTCCGCATTGCAAGGTGCAATTCTGAAATTTTTTGCTTTTACCTGCTCCTCTTAGCATGATAAAGAAGATTCAAAGAGAGTGAGATGCCAGCTCCTTTCATTCAGTCAGTAGCTTCAATCATTTCTGGACGTTTTTCAATGGCAAAAATCAATGAATATTGTAAATGCACAAACAGTAATTTCTCCGCATTGCAAGTTGCAATTCTGAAATTTTTTGCTTTTTCCTGCTCCTCTTAGCATGATAAAGAAGATTCAAAGAGAGTGAGATGCCAGCTCCTTTCATTCAGTCAGTAGCTTCAATCATTTCTGGTATATGAATAACATGATGTTTTTCAATGGCAAAAATCAATGAATATTGTAAATGCACAAACAGTAATTTCTCCGCATTGCAAGGTGCAATTCTGAAATTTTTTGCTTTTTCCTGCTCCTCTTAGCATGATAAAGAAGATTCAAAGAGAGTGAGATGCCAGCTCCTTTCATTCAGTCAGTAGCTTCAATAATTTCTGGACGTTTTTCAATGGCAAAAATCAATGAATATTGTAAATGCACAAACAGTAATTTCTCCGCATTGCAAGGTGCAATTCTGAAATTTTTTGCTTTTTCCTGCTCCTCTTAGCATGATAAACATGATTCAAAGAGAGTGAGATGCCAGCTCCTTTCATTCAGTCAGTAGCTTCAATCATTTCTGGACGTTTTTCAATGGCAAAAATCAATGAATATTGTAAATGCACAAACAGTAATTTCTCCGCATTGCAAGGTGCAATAATGAAATTTTTTGCTTTTTCCTGCTCCTCTTAGCATGATAAAGAAGATTCAAAGAGAGTGAGATGCCAGCTCCTTTCATTCAGTCAGTAGCTTCAAACATTTCTGGTATATGAATAACATGATGTTTTTCAATGGCAAAAATCAATGAATATTGTAAATGCACAAACAGTAATTTCTCCGCATTGCAAGGTGCAATTCTGAAATTTTTTGCTTTTTCCTGCTCCTCTTAGCATGATAAAGAAGATTCAAAGAGAGTGAGATGCCAGCTCCTTTCATTCAGTCAGTAGCTTCAATCATTTCTGGATGTTTTTCAATGGCAAAAATCAATGAATATTGTAAATGCACAAACAGTAATTTCTCCGCATTGCAAGGTGCAATTCTGAAATTTTTTGCTTTTTCCTGCTCCTCTTAGCATGATAAACAAGATTCAAAGAGAGTGAGATGCCAGCTCCTTTCATTCAGTCAGTAGCTTCAATCATTTCTGGACGTTTTTCAATGGCAAAAATCAATGAATATTGTAAATGCACAAACAGTAATTTCTCCGCATTGCAAGGTGCAATTCTGAAATTTTTGCTTTTTCCTGCTCCTCTTAGCATGATAAAGAAGATTCAAAGAGAGTGAGATGCCAGCTCCTTTCATTCAGTCAGTAGCTTCAAACATTTCTGGTATATGAATAACATGATGTTTTTCAATGGCAAAAATCAATGAATATTGTAAATGCACAAACAGGAATTTCTCCGCATTGCAAGGTGCAAGTCTGAAATTTTTTGCTTTTTCCTGCTCCTCTTAGCATGATAAAGAAGATTCAAAGAGAGTGAGATGCCAGCTACTTTCATTCAGTCAGTAGCTTCAATCATTTCTGGACGTTTTTCAATGGTAAAAATCAATGAATATTGTAAATGCACAAACAGTAATTTCTCGACATTGCAAGGTGCAATTCTGAAATTTTTTGCTTTTTCCTGCTCCTCTTAGCATGATAAAGAAGATTCAAAGAGAGTGAGATGCCAGCTCCTTTCATTCAGTCAGTAGCTTCAAACATTTCTGGTATATGAATAACATGATGTTTTTCAATGGCAAAAATCAATGAATATTGTAAATGCACAAACAGTAATTTCTCCGCATTGCAAGGTGCAATTCTGAAATTTTTTGCTTTTTCCTGCTCCTCTTAGCATGATAAAGAAGATTCAAAGAGAGTGAGATGCCAGCTCCTTTCATTCAGTCAGTAGCTTCAATCATTTCTGGATGTTTTTCAATGGCAAAAATCAATGAATATTGTAAATGCACAAACAGTAATTTCTCCGCATTGCAAGGTGCAATTCTGAAATTTTTTGCTTTTTCCTGCTCCTCTTAGCATGATAAACAAGATTCAAAGAGAGTGAGATGCCAGCTCCTTTCATTCAGTCAGTAGCTTCAATCATTTCTGGACGTTTTTCAATGGCAAAAATCAATGAATATTGTAAATGCACAAACAGTAATTTCTCCGCATTGCAAGGTGCAATTCTGAAATTTTTTGCTTTTTCCTGCTCCTCTTAGCATGATAAAGAAGATTCAAAGAGAGTGAGATGCCAGCTCCTTTCATTCAGTCAGTAGCTTCAAACATTTCTGGTATATGAATAACATGATGTTTTTCAATGGCAAAAATCAATGAATATTGTAAATGCACAAACAGTAATTTCTCCGCATTGCAAGGTGCAATTCTGAAATTTTTTGCTTTTTCCTGCTCCTCTTAGCATGATAAAGAAGATTCAAAGAGAGTGAGATGCCAGCTCCTTTCATTCAGTCAGTAGCTTCAATCATTTCTGGACGTTTTTCAATGGCAAAAATCAATGAATATTGTAAATGCACAAACAGTAATTTCTCCGCATTGCAAGGTGCAATTCTGAAATTTTTTGCTTTTTCCTGCTCCTCTTAGCATGATAAAGAAGATTCAAAGAGAGTGAGATGCCAGCTCCTTTCATTCAGTCAGTACCTTCAATCATTTCTGGACGTTTTTCAATGGCAAAAATCAATGAATATTGTAAATGCACAAACAGTAATTTCTCCGCATTGCAAGGTGCAATTCTGAAATTTTTTGCTTTTTCCCGCTCCTCTTAGCATGATAAAGATTCAAAGAGAGTGAGGTGCCAGCTCCTTTCATTCAGTCAGTAGCTTCAAACATTTCTGGTATATGAATAACATGTTTTTCAATGGCAAAAATCAATGAATATTGTAAATGCACAAACAGTAATTTCTCCGCATTGCAAGGTGCAATTCTGAAATTTTTTGCTTTTTCCTGCTCCTCTTAGCATGATAAAGAAGATTCAAAGAGAGTGAGATGCCAGCTCCTTTCATTCAGTCAGTAGCTTCAAACATTTCTGGTATATGAATAACATGATGTTTTTCAATGGCAAAAATCAATGAATATTGTAAATGCACAAACAGTAATTTCTCCGCATTGCAAGGTGCAATTCTGAAATTTTTTGCTTTTTCCTGCTCCTCTTAGCATGATAAAGAAGATTCAAAGAGAGTGAGATGCCAGCTCCTTTCATTCAGTCAGTAGCTTCAATCATTTCTGGACGTTTTTCAATGGCAAAAATCAATGAATATTGTAAATGCACAAACAGTAATTTCTCCGCATTGCAAGGTGCAATTCTGAAATTTTTTGCTTTTTCCTGCTCCTCTTAGCATGATAAAGAAGATTCAAAGAGAGTGAGATGCCAGCTCCTTTCATTCAGTCAGTAGCTTCAATCATTTCTGGTATATGAATAACATGATGTTTTTCAATGGCAAAAATCAATGAATATTGTAAATGCACAAACAGTAATTTCTCCGCATTGCAAGGTGCAATTCTGAAATTTTTTGCTTTTTCCTGCTCCTCTTAGCATGATAAAGAAGATTCAAAGAGAGTGAGATGCCAGCTCCTTTCATTCAGTCAGTAGCTTCAATCATTTCTGGACGTTTTTCAATGGCAAAAATCAATGAATATTGCAAATGCACAAACAGTAATTTCTCCGCATTGCAAGGTGCAATTCTGAAATTTTTTGCTTTTACCTGCTCCTCTTAGCATGATAAAGAAGATTCAAAGAGAGTGAGATGCCAGCTCCTTTCATTCAGTCAGTAGCTTCAATCATTTCTGGACGTTTTTCAATGGCAAAAATCAATGAATATTGTAAATGCACAAACAGTAATTTCTCCGCATTGCAAGTTGCAATTCTGAAATTTTTTGCTTTTTCCTGCTCCTCTTAGCATGATAAAGAAGATTCAAAGAGAGTGAGATGCCAGCTCCTTTCATTCAGTCAGTAGCTTCAATCATTTCTGGTATATGAATAGCATGATGTTTTTCAATGGCAAAAATCAATGAATATTGTAAATGCACAAACAGTAATTTCTCCGCATTGCAAGGTGCAATTCTGAAATTTTTTGCTTTTTCCTGCTCCTCTTAGCATGATAAAGAAGATTCAAAGAGAGTGAGATGCCAGCTCCTTTCATTCAGTCAGTAGCTTCAATAATTTCTGGACGTTTTTCAATGGCAAAAATCAATGAATATTGTAAATGCACAAACAGTAATTTCTCCGCATTGCAAGGTGCAATTCTGAAATTTTTTGCTTTTTCCTGCTCCTCTTAGCATGATAAACATGATTCAAAGAGAGTGAGATGCCAGCTCCTTTCATTCAGTCAGTAGCTTCAATCATTTCTGGACGTTTTTCAATGGCAAAAATCAATGAATATTGTAAATGCACAAACAGTAATTTCTCCGCATTGCAAGGTGCAATAATGAAATTTTTTGCTTTTTCCTGCTCCTCTTAGCATGATAAAGAAGATTCAAAGAGAGTGAGATGCCAGCTCCTTTCATTCAGTCAGTAGCTTCAAACATTTCTGGTATATGAATAACATGATGTTTTTCAATGGCAAAAATCAATGAATATTGTAAATGCACAAACAGTAATTTCTCCGCATTGCAAGGTGCAATTCTGAAATTTTTTGCTTTTTCCTGCTCCTCTTAGCATGATAAAGAAGATTCAAAGAGAGTGAGATGCCAGCTCCTTTCATTCAGTCAGTAGCTTCAATCATTTCTGGATGTTTTTCAATGGCAAAAATCAATGAATATTGTAAATGCACAAACAGTAATTTCTCCGCATTGCAAGGTGCAATTCTGAAATTTTTTGCTTTTTCCTGCTCCTCTTAGCATGATAAACAAGATTCAAAGAGAGTGAGATGCCAGCTCCTTTCATTCAGTCAGTAGCTTCAATCATTTCTGGACGTTTTTCAATGGCAAAAATCAATGAATATTGTAAATGCACAAACAGTAATTTCTCCGCATTGCAAGGTGCAATTCTGAAATTTTTTGCTTTTTCCTGCTCCTCTTAGCATGATAAAGAAGATTCAAAGAGAGTGAGATGCCAGCTCCTTTCATTCAGTCAGTAGCTTCAAACATTTCTGGTATATGAATAACATGATGTTTTTCAATGGCAAAAATCAATGAATATTGTAAATGCACAAACAGGAATTTCTCCGCATTGCAAGGTGCAAGTCTGAAATTTTTTGCTTTTTCCTGCTCCTCTTAGCATGATAAAGAAGATTCAAAGAGAGTGAGATGCCAGCTACTTTCATTCAGTCAGTAGCTTCAATCATTTCTGGACGTTTTTCAATGGTAAAAATCAATGAATATTGTAAATGCACAAACAGTAATTTCTCGACATTGCAAGGTGCAATTCTGAAATTTTTTGCTTTTTCCTGCTCCTCTTAGCATGATAAAGAAGATTCAAAGAGAGTGAGATGCCAGCTCCTTTCATTCAGTCAGTAGCTTCAAACATTTCTGGTATATGAATAACATGATGTTTTTCAATGGCAAAAATCAATGAATATTGTAAATGCACAAACAGTAATTTCTCCGCATTGCAAGGTGCAATTCTGAAATTTTTTGCTTTTTCCTGCTCCTCTTAGCATGATAAAGAAGATTCAAAGAGAGTGAGATGCCAGCTCCTTTCATTCAGTCAGTAGCTTCAATCATTTCTGGATGTTTTTCAATGGCAAAAATCAATGAATATTGTAAATGCACAAACAGTAATTTCTCCGCATTGCAAGGTGGAATTCTGAAATTTTTTGCTTTTTCCTGCTCCTCTTAGCATGATAAACAAGATTCAAAGAGAGTGAGATGCCAGCTCCTTTCATTCAGTCAGTAGCTTCAATCATTTCTGGACGTTTTTCAATGGCAAAAATCAATGAATATTGTAAATGCACAAACAGTAATTTCTCCGCATTGCAAGGTGCAATTCTGAAATTTTTTGCTTTTTCCTGCTCCTCTTAGCATGATAAAGAAGATTCAAAGAGAGTGAGATGCCAGCTCCTTTCATTCAGTCAGTAGCTTCAAACATTTCTGGTATATGAATAACATGATGTTTTTCAATGTCAAAAATCAATGAATATTGTAAATGCACAAACAGTAATTTCTCCGCATTGCAAGGTGCAAGTCTGAAATTTTTTGCTTTTTCCTGCTCCTCTTAGCATGATAAAGAAGATTCAAAGAGAGTGAGATGCCAGCTACTTTCATTCAGTCAGTAGCTTCAATCATTTCTGGACGTTTTTCAATGGTAAAAATCAATGAATATTGTAAATGCACAAACAGTAATTTCTCCACATTGCAAGGTGCAATTCTGAAATTTTTTGCTTTTTCCTGCTCCTCTTAGCATGATAAAGAAGATTCAAAGAGAGTGAGATGCCAGCTCCTTTCATTCAGTCAGTAGCTTCAAACATTTCTGGTATATGAATAACATGATGTTTTTCAATGGCAAAAATCAATGAATATTGTAAATGCACAAACAGTAATTTCTCCGCATTGCAAGGTGCAATTCTGAAATTTTTTGCTTTTTCCTGCTCCTCTTAGCATGATAAAGAAGATTCAAAGAGAGTGAGATGCCAGCTCCTTTCATTCAGTCAGTAGCTTCAATCATTTCTGGATGTTTTTCAATGGCAAAAATCAATGAATATTGTAAATGCACAAACTGTAATTTCTCCGCATTGCAAGGTGCAATTCTGAAATTTTTTGCTTTTTCCTGCTCCTCTTAGCATAATAAAGAAGATTCAAAGAGAGTGAGATGCCAGCTCCTTTCATTCAGTCAGTAGCTTCAATCATTTCTGGATGTTTTTCAATGGCAAAAATCAATGAATATTGTAAATGCACAAACAGTAATTTCTCCGCATGGCAAGGTGCAATTCTGAAATTTTTTGCTTTTTCCTGCTCCTCTTAGCATGATAAAGAAGATTCAAAGAGAGTGAGATGCCAGCTCCTTTCATTCAGTCAGTAGCTTCAATCATTTCTGGACGTTTTTCAATGGCAAAAATCAATGAATATTGTAAATGCACAAACAGTAATTTCTCCGCATTGCAAGGTGCAATTCTGAAATTTTTTGCTTTTTCCCGCTCCTCTTAGCATGATAAAGATTCAAAGAGAGTGAGGTGCCAGCTCCTTTCATTCAGTCAGTAGCTTCAAACATTTCTGGTATATGAATAACATGTTTTTCAATGGCAAAAATCAATGAATATTGTAAATGCACAAACAGTAATTTCTCCGCATTGCAAGGTGCAATTCTGAAATTTTTTGCTTTTTCCTGCTCCTCTTAGCATGATAAAGAAGATTCAAAGAGAGTGAGATGCCAGCTCCTTTCATTCAGTCAGTAGCTTCAAACATTTCTGGTATATGAATAACATGATGTTTTTCAATGGCAAAAATCAATGAATATTGTAAATGCACAAACAGTAATTTCTCCGCATTGCAAGGTGCAAGTCTGAAATTTTTTGCTTTTTCCTGCTCCTCTTAGCATGATAAAGAAGATTCAAAGAGAGTGAGATGCCAGCTACTTTCATTCAGTCAGTAGCTTCAATCATTTCTGGACGTTTTTCAATGGTAAAAATCAATGAATATTGTAAATGCACAAACAGTAATTTCTCCACATTGCAAGGTGCAATTCTGAAATTTTTTGCTTTTTCCTGCTCCTCTTAGCATGATAAAGAAGATTCAAAGAGAGTGAGATGCCAGCTCCTTTCATTCAGTCAGTAGCTTCAAACATTTCTGGTATATGAATAACATGATGTTTTTCAATGGCAAAAATCAATGAATATTGTAAATGCACAAACAGTAATTTCTCCGCATTGCAAGGTGCAATTCTGAAATTTTTTGCTTTTTCCTGCTCCTCTTAGCATGATAAAGAAGATTCAAAGAGAGTGAGATGCCAGCTCCTTTCATTCAGTCAGTAGCTTCAATCATTTCTGGATGTTTTTCAATGGCAAAAATCAATGAATATTGTAAATGCACAAACTGTAATTTCTCCGCATTGCAAGGTGCAATTCTGAAATTTTTTGCTTTTTCCTGCTCCTCTTAGCATAATAAAGAAGATTCAAAGAGAGTGAGATGCCAGCTCCTTTCATTCAGTCAGTAGCTTCAATCATTTCTGGACGTTTTTCAATGGCAAAAATCAATGAATATTGTAAATGCACAAACAGTAATTTCTCCGCATTGCAAGGTGCAATTCTGAAATTTTTTGCTTTTTCCTGCTCCTCTTAGCATGATAAAGAAGATTCAAAGAGAGTGAGATGCCAGCTCCTTTCATTCAGTCAGTACCTTCAATCATTTCTGGACGTTTTTCAATGGCAAAAATCAATGAATATTGTAAATGCACAAACAGTAATTTCTCCGCATTGCAAGGTGCAATTCTGAAATTTTTTGCTTTTTCCCGCTCCTCTTAGCATGATAAAGATTCAAAGAGAGTGAGGTGCCAGCTCCTTTCATTCAGTCAGTAGCTTCAAACATTTCTGGTATATGAATAACATGTTTTTCAATGGCAAAAATCAATGAATATTGTAAATGCACAAACAGTAATTTCTCCGCATTGCAAGGTGCAATTCTGAAATTTTTTGCTTTTTCCTGCTCCTCTTAGCATGATAAAGAAGATTCAAAGAGAGTGAGATGCCAGCTCCTTTCATTCAGTCAGTAGCTTCAAACATTTCTGGTATATGAATAACATGATGTTTTTCAATGGCAAAAATCAATGAATATTGTAAATGCACAAACAGTAATTTCTCCGCATTGCAAGGTGCAATTCTGAAATTTTTTGCTTTTTCCTGCTCCTCTTAGCATGATAAAGAAGATTCAAAGAGAGTGAGATGCCAGCTCCTTTCATTCAGTCAGTAGCTTCAATCATTTCTGGATGTTTTTCAATGGCAAAAATCAATCAATATTGTAAATGCACAAACTGTAATTTCTCCGCATTGCAAGGTGCAATTCTGAAATTTTTTGCTTTTTCCTGCTCCGCTTAGCATGATAAAGAAGATTCAAAGAGAGTGAGATGCCAGCTCCTTTCATTCAGTCAGTAGCTTCAATCATTTCTGGACGTTTTTCAATGGCAAAAATCAATGAATATTGTAAATGCACAAACAGTAATTTCTCCGCATTGCAAGGTGCAATTCTGAAATTTTTTGCTTTTTCCTGCTCCTCTTAGCATGATAAAGAAGATTCAAAGAGAGTGAGATGCCAGCTCCTTTCATTCAGTCAGTACCTTCAATCATTTCTGGACGTTTTTCAATGGCAAAAATCAATGAAAATTGTAAATGCACAAACAGTAATTTCTCCGCATTGCAAGGTGCGATTCTGAAATTTTTTGCTTTTTCCTGCTCCTCTTAGCATGATAAAGAAGATTCAAAGAGAGTGAGATGCCAGCTCCTTTCATTCAGTCAGTAGCTTCAAACATTTCTGGTATATGAATAACATGATGTTTTTCAATGGCAAAAATCAATGAATATTGTAAATGCACAAACAGTAATTTCTCCGCATTGCAAGGTGCAAGTCTGAAATTTTTTGCTTTTTCCTGCTCCTCTTAGCATGATAAAGAAGATTCAAAGAGAGTGAGATGCCAGCTACTTTCATTCAGTCAGTAGCTTCAATCATTTCTGGACCTTTTTCAATGGTAAAAATCAATGAATATTGTAAATGCACAAACAGTAATTTCTCCACATTGCAAGGTGCAATTCTGAAATTTTTTGCTTTTTCCTGCTCCTCTTAGCATGATAAAGAAGATTCAAAGAGAGTGAGATGCCAGCTCCTTTCATTCAGTCAGTAGCTTCAAACATTTCTGGTATATGAATAACATGATGTTTTTCAATGGCAAAAATCAATGAATATTGTAAATGCACAAACAGTAATTTCTCCGCATTGCAAGGTGCAATTCTGAAATTTTTTGCTTTTTCCTGCTCCTCTTAGCATGATAAAGAAGATTCAAAGAGAGTGAGATGCCAGCTCCTTTCATTCAGTCAGTAGCTTCAAACATTTCTGGTATATGAATAACATGATGTTTTTCAATGGCAAAAATCAATGAATATTGTAAATGCACAAACAGTAATTTCTCCGCATTGCAAGGTGCAATTCTGAAATTTTTTGCTTTTTCCTGCTCCTCTTAGCATGATAAAGAAGATTCAAAGAGAGTGAGATGCCAGCTCCTTTCATTCAGTCAGTAGCTTCAATCATTTCTGGACGTTTTTCAATGGCAAAAATCAATGAATATTGCAAATGCACAAACAGTAATTTCTCCGCATTGCAAGGTGCAATTCTGAAATTTTTTGCTTTTACCTGCTCCTCTTAGCATGATAAAGAAGATTCAAAGAGAGTGAGATGCCAGCTCCTTTCATTCAGTCAGTAGCTTCAATCATTTCTGGACGTTTTTCAATGGCAAAAATCAATGAATATTGTAAATGCACAAACAGTAATTTCTCCGCATTGCAAGTTGCAATTCTGAAATTTTTTGCTTTTTCCTGCTCCTCTTAGCATGATAAAGAAGATTCAAAGAGAGTGAGATGCCAGCTCCTTTCATTCAGTCAGTAGCTTCAAACATTTCTGGTATATGAATAACATGATGTTTTTCAATGGCAAAAATCAATGAATATTGTAAATGCACAGACAGTAATTTCTCCGCATTGCAAGGTGCAATTCTGAAATTTTTTGCTTTTTCCTGCTCCTCTTAGCATGATAAAGAAGATTCAAAGAGAGTGAGATGCCAGCTCCTTTCGTTCAGTCAGTAGCTTCAATCATTTCTGGACGTTTTTCAATGGCAAAAATCATTGAATATTATAAATGCACAAACAGTAATTTCTCCGCATTGCATAGTGCAATTCTGAAATTTTTTACTTTTTCCTGCTCCTCTTAGCATGATAAAGAAGATTCAAAGAGAGTGAGATGCCAGCTCCTTTCATTCAGTCAGTAGCTTCAATCATTTCTGGTATATGAATAACATGATGTTTTTCAATGGCAAAAATCAATGAATATTGTAAATGCACAAACAGTAATTTCTCCGCATTGCAAGGTGCAATTCTGAAATTTTTTGCTTTTTCCTGCTCCTCTTAGCATGATAAAGAAGATTCAAAGAGAGTGAGATGCCAGCTCCTTTCATTCAGTCAGTAGCTTCAATAATTTCTGGACGTTTTTCAATGGCAAAAATCAATGAATATTGTAAATGCACAAACAGTAATTTCTCCGCATTGCAAGGTGCAATTCTGAAATTTTTTGCTTTTTCCTGCTCCTCTTAGCATGATAAACATGATTCAAAGAGAGTGAGATGCCAGCTCCTTTCATTCAGTCAGTAGCTTCAATCATTTCTGGACGTTTTTCAATGGCAAAAATCAATGAATATTGTAAATGCACAAACAGTAATTTCTCCGCATTGCAAGGTGCAATAATGAAATTTTTTGCTTTTTCCTGCTCCTCTTAGCATGATAAAGAAGATTCAAAGAGAGTGAGATGCCAGCTCCTTTCATTCAGTCAGTAGCTTCAAACATTTCTGGTATATGAATAACATGATGTTTTTCAATGGCAAAAATCAATGAATATTGTAAATGCACAAACAGTAATTTCTACGCATTGCAAGGTGCAATTCTGAAATTTTTTGCTTTTTCCTGCTCCTCTTAGCATGATAAAGAAGATTCAAAGAGAGTGAGATGCCAGCTCCTTTCATTCAGTCAGTAGCTTCAATCATTTCTGGATGTTTTTCAATGACAAAAATCAATGAATATTGTAAATGCACAAACAGTAATTTCTCCGCATTGCAAGGTGCAATTCTGAAATTTTTTGCTTTTTCCTGCTCCTCTTAGCATGATAAACAAGATTCAAAGAGAGTGAGATGCCAGCTCCTTTCATTCAGTCAGTAGCTTCAATCATTTCTGGACGTTTTTCAATGGCAAAAATCAATGAATATTGTAAATGCACAAACAGTAATTTCTCCGCATTGCAAGGTGCAATTCTGAAATTTTTTGCTTTTTCCTGCTCCTCTTAGCATGATAAAGAAGATTCAAAGAGAGTGAGATGCCAGCTCCTTTCATTCAGTCAGTAGCTTCAAACATTTCTGGTATATGAATAACATGATGTTTTTCAATGGCAAAAATCAATGAATATTGTAAATGCACAAACAGGAATTTCTCCGCATTGCAAGGTGCAAGTCTGAAATTTTTTGCTTTTTCCTGCTCCTCTTAGCATGATAAAGAAGATTCAAAGAGAGTGAGATGCCAGCTACTTTCATTCAGTCAGTAGCTTCAATCATTTCTGGACGTTTTTCAATGGTAAAAATCAATGAATATTGTAAATGCACAAACAGTAATTTCTCCACATTGCAAGGTGCAATTCTGAAATTTTTTGCTTTTTCCTGCTCCTCTTAGCATGATAAAGAAGATTCAAAGAGAGTGAGATGCCAGCTCCTTTCATTCAGTCAGTAGCTTCAAACATTTCTGGTATATGAATAACATGATGTTTTTCAATGGCAAAAATCAATGAATATTGTAAATGCACAAACAGTAATTTCTCCGCATTGCAAGGTGCAATTCTGAAATTTTTTGCTTTTTCCTGCTCCTCTTAGCATGATAAAGAAGATTCAAAGAGAGTGAGATGCCAGCTCCTTTCATTCAGTCAGTAGCTTCAATCATTTCTGGATGTTTTTCAATGGCAAAAATCAATGAATATTGTAAATGCACAAACAGTAATTTCTCCGCATTGCAAGGTGCAATTCTGAAATTTTTTGCTTTTTCCTGCTCCTCTTAGCATGATAAACAAGATTCAAAGAGAGTGAGATGCCAGCTCCTTTCATTCAGTCAGTAGCTTCAATCATTTCTGGACGTTTTTCAATGGCAAAAATCAATGAATATTGTAAATGCACAAACAGTAATTTCTCCGCATTGCAAGGTGCAATTCTGAAATTTTTTGCTTTTTCCTGCTCCTCTTAGCATGATAAATAAGATTCAAAGAGAGTGAGATGCCAGCTCCTTTCATTCAGTCAGTAGCTTCAAACATTTCTGGTATATGAATAACATGATGTTTTTCAATGGCAAAAATCAATGAATATTGTAAATGCACAAACAGTAATTTCTCCGCATTGCAAGGTGCAAGTCTGAAATTTTTTGCTTTTTCCTGCTCCTCTTAGCATGATAAAGAAGATTCAAAGAGAGTGAGATGCCAGCTACTTTCATTCAGTCAGTAGCTTCAATCATTTCTGGACGTTTTTCAATGGTAAAAATCAATGAATATTGTAAATGCACAAACAGTAATTTCTCCACATTGCAAGGTGCAATTCTGAAATTTTTTGCTTTTTCCTGCTCCTCTTAGCATGATAAAGAAGATTCAAAGAGAGTGAGATGCCAGCTCCTTTCATTCAGTCAGTAGCTTCAAACATTTCTGGTATATGAATAACATGATGTTTTTCAATGGCAAAAATCAATGAATATTGTAAATGCACAAACAGTAATTTCTCCGCATTGCAAGGTGCAATTCTGAAATTTTTTGCTTTTTCCTGCTCCTCTTAGCATGATAAAGAAGATTCAAAGAGAGTGAGATGCCAGCTCCTTTCATTCAGTCAGTAGCTTCAATCATTTCTGGATGTTTTTCAATGGCAAAAATCAATGAATATTGTAAATGCACAAACTGTAATTTCTCCGCATTGCAAGGTGCAATTCTGAAATTTTTTGCTTTTTCCTGCTCCTCTTAGCATAATAAAGAAGATTCAAAGAGAGTGAGATGCCAGCTCCTTTCATTCAGTCAGTAGCTTCAATCATTTCTGGACGTTTTTCAATGGCAAAAATCAATGAATATTGTAAATGCACAAACAGTAATTTCTCCGCATTGCAAGGTGCAATTCTGAAATTTTTTGCTTTTTCCTGCTCCTCTTAGCATGATAAAGAAGATTCAAAGAGAGTGAGATGCCAGCTCCTTTCATTCAGTCAGTACCTTCAATCATTTCTGGACGTTTTTCAATGGCAAAAATCAATGAATATTGTAAATGCACAAACAGTAATTTCTCCGCATTGCAAGGTGCAATTCTGAAATTTTTTGCTTTTTCCCGCTCCTCTTAGCATGATAAAGATTCAAAGAGAGTGAGGTGCCAGCTCCTTTCATTCAGTCAGTAGCTTCAAACATTTCTGGTATATGAATAACATGTTTTTCAATGGCAAAAATCAATGAATATTGTAAATGCACAAACAGTAATTTCTCCGCATTGCAAGGTGCAATTCTGAAATTTTTTGCTTTTTCCTGCTCCTCTTAGCATGATAAAGAAGATTCAAAGAGAGTGAGATGCCAGCTCCTTTCATTCAGTCAGTAGCTTCAAACATTTCTGGTATATGAATAACATGATGTTTTTCAATGGCAAAAATCAATGAATATTGTAAATGCACAAACAGTAATTTCTCCGCATTGCAAGGTGCAATTCTGAAATTTTTTGCTTTTTCCTGCTCCTCTTAGCATGATAAAGAAGATTCAAAGAGAGTGAGATGCCAGCTCCTTTCATTCAGTCAGTAGCTTCAATCATTTCTGGATGTTTTTCAATGGCAAAAATCAATCAATATTGTAAATGCACAAACTGTAATTTCTCCGCATTGCAAGGTGCAATTCTGAAATTTTTTGCTTTTTCCTGCTCCTCTTAGCATGATAAAGAAGATTCAAAGAGAGTGAGATGCCAGCTCCTTTCATTCAGTCAGTAGCTTCAATCATTTCTGGACGTTTTTCAATGGCAAAAATCAATGAATATTGTAAATGCACAAACAGTAATTTCTCCGCATTGCAAGGTGCAATTCTGAAATTTTTTGCTTTTTCCTGCTCCTCTTAGCATGATAAAGAAGATTCAAAGAGAGTGAGATGCCAGCTCCTTTCATTCAGTCAGTACCTTCAATCATTTCTGGACGTTTTTCAATGGCAAAAATCAATGAAAATTGTAAATGCACAAACAGTAATTTCTCCGCATTGCAAGGTGCGATTCTGAAATTTTTTGCTTTTTCCTGCTCCTCTTAGCATGATAAAGAAGATTCAAAGAGAGTGAGATGCCAGCTCCTTTCATTCAGTCAGTAGCTTCAAACATTTCTGGTATATGAATAACATGATGTTTTTCAATGGCAAAAATCAATGAATATTGTAAATGCACAAACAGTAATTTCTCCGCATTGCAAGGTGCAAGTCTGAAATTTTTTGCTTTTTCCTGCTCCTCTTAGCATGATAAAGAAGATTCAAAGAGAGTGAGATGCCAGCTACTTTCATTCAGTCAGTAGCTTCAATCATTTCTGGACCTTTTTCAATGGTAAAAATCAATGAATATTGTAAATGCACAAACAGTAATTTCTCCACATTGCAAGGTGCAATTCTGAAATTTTTTGCTTTTTCCTGCTCCTCTTAGCATGATAAAGAAGATTCAAAGAGAGTGAGATGCCAGCTCCTTTCATTCAGTCAGTAGCTTCAAACATTTCTGGTATATGAATAACATGATGTTTTTCAATGGCAAAAATCAATGAATATTGTAAATGCACAAACAGTAATTTCTCCGCATTGCAAGGTGCAATTCTGAAATTTTTTGCTTTTTCCTGCTCCTCTTAGCATGATAAAAAAGATTCAAAGAGAGTGAGATGCCAGCTCCTTTCATTCAGTCAGTAGCTTCAAACATTTCTGGTATATGAATAACATGATGTTTTTCAATGGCAAAAATCAATGAATATTGTAAATGCACAAACAGTAATTTCTCCGCATTGCAAGGTGCAATTCTGAAATTTTTTGCTTTTTCCTGCTCCTCTTAGCATGATAAAGAAGATTCAAAGAGAGTGAGATGCCAGCTCCTTTCATTCAGTCAGTAGCTTCAATCATTTCTGGATGTTTTTCAATGGCAAAAATCAATGAATATTGTAAATGCACAAACAGTAATTTCTCCGCATTGCAAGGTGCAATTCTGAAATTTTTTGCTTTTTCCTGCTCCTCTTAGCATGATAAAGAAGATTCAAAGAGAGTGAGATGTCAGCTCCTTTCATTCAGTCAGTAGCTTCAAACATTTCTGGTATATGAATAACATGATGTTTTTCAATGGCAAAAATCAATGAATTTTGTAAATGCACAAACAGTAATTTCTCCGCATTGCAAGGTGCAATTCTGAAATTTTTTGCTTTTTCCTGCTCCTCTTAGCATGATAAAGAAGATTCAAAGAGAGTGAGATGCCAGCTCCTTTCATTCAGTCAGTAGCTTCAATCATTTCTGGATGTTTTTCAATGGCAAAAATCAATGAATATTGTAAATGCACAAACAGTAATTTCTCCGCATTGCAAGGTGCAATTCTGAAATTTTTTGCTTTTTCCTGCTCCTCTTAGCATGATAAACAAGATTCAAAGAGAGTGAGATGCCAGCTCCTTTCATTCAGTCAGTAGCTTCAATCATTTCTGGACGTTTTTCAATGGCAAAAATCAATGAATATTGTAAATGCACAAACAGTAATTTCTCCGCATTGCAAGGTGCAATTCTGAAATTTTTTGCTTTTTCCTGCTCCTCTTAGCATGATAAAGAAGATTCAAAGAGAGTGAGATGCCAGCTCCTTTCATTCAGTCAGTAGCTTCAAACATTTCTGGTATATGAATAACATGATGTTTTTCAATGGCAAAAATCAATGAATATTGTAAATGCACAAACAGTAATTTCTCCGCATTGCAAGGTGCAAGTCTGAAATTTTTTGCTTTTTCCTGCTCCTCTTAGCATGATAAAGAAGATTCAAAGAGAGTGAGATGCCAGCTACTTTCATTCAGTCAGTAGCTTCAATAATTTCTGGACGTTTTTCAATGGTAAAAATCAATGAATATTGTAAATGCACAAACAGTAATTTCTCCACATTGCAAGGTGCAATTCTGAAATTTTTTGCTTTTTCCTGCTCCTCTTAGCATGATAAAGAAGATTCAAAGAGAGTGAGATGCCAGCTCCTTTCATTCAGTCAGTAGCTTCAAACATTTCTGGTATATGAATAACATGATGTTTTTCAATGGCAAAAATCAATGAATATTGTAAATGCACAAACAGTAATTTCTCCGCATTGCAAGGTGCAATTCTGAAATTTTTTGCTTTTTCCTGCTCCTCTTAGCATGATAAAGAAGATTCAAAGAGAGTGAGATGCCAGCTCCTTTCATTCAGTCAGTAGCTTCAATCATTTCTGGATGTTTTTCAATGGCAAAAATCAATGAATATTGTAAATGCACAAACAGTAATTTCTCCGCATTGCAAGGTGCAATTCTGAAATTTTTTGCTTTTTCCTGCTCCTCTTAGCATGATAAACAAGATTCAAAGAGAGTGAGATGCCAGCTCCTTTCATTCAGTCAGTAGCTTCAATCATTTCTGGGCGTTTTTCAATGGCAAAAATCAATGAATATTGTAAATGCACAAACAGTAATTTCTCCGCATTGCAAGGTGCAATTCTGAAATTTTTTGCTTTTTCCTGCTCCTCTTAGCATGATAAAGAAGATTCAAAGAGAGTGAGATGCCAGCTCCTTTCATTCAGTCAGTAGCTTCAAACATTTCTGGTATATGAATAACATGATGTTTTTCAATGGCAAAAATCAATGAATATTGTAAATGCACAAACAGTAATTTCTCCGCATTGCAAGGTGCAAGTCTGAAATTTTTTGCTTTTTCCTGCTCCTCTTAGCATGATAAAGAAGATTCAAAGAGAGTGAGATGCCAGCTACTTTCATTCAGTCAGTAGCTTCAATCATTTCTGGACGTTTTTCAATGGTAAAAATCAATGAATATTGTAAATGCACAAACAGTAATTTCTCCACATTGCAAGGTGCAATTCTGAAATTTTTTGCTTTTTCCTGCTCCTCTTAGCATGATAAAGAAGATTCAAAGAGAGTGAGATGCCAGCTCCTTTCATTCAGTCAGTAGCTTCAAACATTTCTGGTATATGAATAACATGATGTTTTTCAATGGCAAAAATCAATGAATATTGTAAATGCACAAACAGTAATTTCTCCGCATTGCAAGGTGCAATTCTGAAATTTTTTGCTTTTTCCTGCTCCTCTTAGCATGATAAAGAAGATTCAAAGAGAGTGAGATGCCAGCTCCTTTCATTCAGTCAGTAGCTTCAATCATTTCTGGATGTTTTTCAATGGCAAAAATCAATGAATATTGTAAATGCACAAACTGTAATTTCTCCGCATTGCAAGGTGCAATTCTGAAATTTTTTGCTTTTTCCTGCTCCTCTTAGCATAATAAAGAAGATTCAAAGAGAGTGAGATGCCAGCTCCTTTCATTCAGTCAGTAGCTTCAATCATTTCTGGACGTTTTTCAATGGCAAAAATCAATGAATATTGTAAATGCACAAACAGTAATTTCTCCGCATTGCAAGGTGCAATTCTGAAATTTTTTGCTTTTTCCTGCTCCTCTTAGCATGATAAAGAAGATTCAAAGAGAGTGAGATGCCAGCTCCTTTCATTCAGTCAGTACCTTCAATCATTTCTGGACGTTTTTCAATGGCAAAAATCAATGAATATTGTAATTGCACAAACAGTAATTTCTCCGCATTGCAAGGTGCAATTCTGAAATTTTTTGCTTTTTCCCGCTCCTCTTAGCATGATAAAGATTCAAAGAGAGTGAGGTGCCAGCTCCTTTCATTCAGTCAGTAGCTTCAAACATTTCTGGTATATGAATAACATGTTTTTCAATGGCAAAAATCAATGAATATTGTAAATGCACAAATAGTAATTTCTCCGCATTGCAAGGTGAAATTCTGAAATTTTTTGCTTTTTCCTGCTCCTCTTAGCATGATAAAGAAGATTCAAAGAGAGTGAGATGCCAGCTCCTTTCATTCAGTCAGTAGCTTCAAACATTTCTGGTATATGAATAACATGATGTTTTTCAATGGCAAAAATCAATGAATATTGTAAATGCACAAACAGTAATTTCTCCGCATTGCAAGGTGCAATTCTGAAATTTTTTGCTTTTTCCTGCTCCTCTTAGCATGATAAAGAAGATTCAAAGAGAGTGAGATGCCAGCTCCTTTCATTCAGTCAGTAGCTTCAATCATTTCTGGATGTTTTTCAATGGCAAAAATCAATGAATATTGTAAATGCACAAACTGTAATTTCTCCGCATTGCAAGGTGCAATTCTGAAATTTTTTGCTTTTTCCTGCTCCTCTTAGCATGATAAAGAAGATTCAAAGAGAGTGAGATGCCAGCTCCTTTCATTCAGTCAGTAGCTTCAATCATTTCTGGACGTTTTTCAATGGCAAAAATCAATGAATATTGTAAATGCACAAACAGTAATTTCTCCGCATTGCAAGGTGCAATTCTGACATTTTTTGCTTTTTCCTGCTCCTCTTAGCATGATAAAGAAGATTCAAAGAGAGTGAGATGCCAGCTCCTTTCATTCAGTCAGTACCTTCAATCATTTCTGGACGTTTTTCAATGGCAAAAATCAATGAAAATTGTAAATGCACAAACAGTAATTTCTCCGCATTGCAAGGTGCGATTCTGAAATTTTTTGCTTTTTCCTGCTCCTCTTAGCATGATAAAGAAGATTCAAAGAGAGTGAGATGCCAGCTCCTTTCATTCAGTCAGTAGCTTCAAACATTTCTGGTATATGAATAACATGATGTTTTTCAATGGCAAAAATCAATGAATATTGTAAATGCACAAACAGTAATTTCTCCGCACTGCAAGGTGCAAGTCTGAAATTTTTTGCTTTTTCCTGCTCCTCTTAGCATGATAAAGAAGATTCAAAGAGAGTGAGATGCCAGCTACTTTCATTCAGTCAGTAGCTTCAATCATTTCTGGACCTTTTTCAATGGTAAAAATCAATGAATATTGTAAATGCACAAACAGTAATTTCTCCACATTGCAAGGTGCAATTCTGAAATTTTTTGCTTTTTCCTGCTCCTCTTAGCATGATAAAGAAGATTCAAAGAGAGTGAGATGCCAGCTCCTTTCATTCAGTCAGTAGCTTCAAACATTTCTGGTATATGAATAACATGATGTTTTTCAATGGCAAAAATCAATGAATATTGTAAATGCACAAACAGTAATTTCTCCGCATTGCAAGGTGCAATTCTGAAATTTTTTGCTTTTTCCTGCTCCTCTTAGCATGATAAAGAAGATTCAAAGAGAGTGAGATGCCAGCTCCTTTCATTCAGTCAGTAGCTTCAAACATTTCTGGTATATGAATAACATGATGTTTTTCAATGGCAAAAATCAATGAATATTGTAAATGCACAAACAGTAATTTCTCCGCATTGCAAGGTGCAATTCTGAAATTTTTTGCTTTTTCCTGCTCCTCTTAGCATGATAAAGAAGATTCAAAGAGAGTGAGATGCCAGCTCCTTTCATTCAGTCAGTAGCTTCAATCATTTCTGGATGTTTTTCAATGGCAAAAATCAATGAATATTGTAAATGCACAAACAGTAATTTCTCCGCATTGCAAGGTGCAATTCTGAAATTTTTTGCTTTTTCCTGCTCCTCTTAGCATGATAAAGAAGATTCAAAGAGAGTGAGATGTCAGCTCCTTTCATTCAGTCAGTAGCTTCAAACATTTCTGGTATATGAATAACATGATGTTTTTCAATGGCAAAAATCAATGAATTTTGTAAATGCACAAACAGTAATTTCTCCGCATTGCAAGGTGCAATTCTGAAATTTTTTGCTTTTTCCTGCTCCTCTTAGCATGATAAAGAAGATTCAAAGAGAGTGAGATGCCAGTTCCTTTCATTCAGTCAGTAGCTTCAATCATTTCTGGACGTTTTTCAATGGCAAAAATCAATGAATATTGTAAATGCACAAACAGTAATTTCTCCGCATTGCAAGGTGCAATTCTGAAATTTTTTGCTTTTTCCTGCTCCTCTTAGCATGATAAAGAGGATTCAAAGAGAGAGATGAGAGCTCCTTTCATTCAGTCAGTAGCTTCAATCATTTCTGGACGTTTTTCAATGGCAAAAATCAATGAATATTGTAAATGCACAAACAGTAATTTCTCCGCATTGCAAGGTGCAATTCTGAAATTTTTTGCTTTTTCCTGCTCCTCTTAGCATGATAAACAAGATTCAAAGAGAGTGAGATGCCAGCTCCTTTCATTCAGTCAGTAGCTTCAATCATTTCTGGACGTTTTTCAATGGCAAAAATCAATGAATATTGTAAATGCACAAACAGTAATTTCTCCGCATTGCAAGGTGCAATTCTGAAATTTTTTGCTTTTTCCTGCTCCTCTTAGCATGATAAAGAAGATTCAAAGAGAGTGAGATGCCAGCTCCTTTCATTCAGTCAGTAGCTTCAAACATTTCTGTATATGAATAACATGATGTTTTTCAATGGCAAAAATCAATGAATATTGTAAATGCACAAACAGTAATTTCTCCGCATTGCAAGGTGCAAGTCTGAAATTTTTTGCTTTTTCCTGCTCCTCTTAGCATGATAAAGAAGATACAAAGAGAGTGAGATGCCAGCTACTTTCATTCAGTCAGTAGCTTCAATCATTTCTGGATGTTTTTCAATGGTAAAAATCAATGAATATTGTAAATGCACAAACAGTAATTTCTCCACATTGCAAGGTGCAATTCTGAAATTTTTTGCTTTTTCCTGCTCCTCTTAGCATGATAAAGAAGATTCAAAGAGAGTGAGATGCCAGCTCCTTTCATTCAGTCAGTAGCTTCAAACATTTCTGGTATATGAATAACATGATGTTTTTCAATGGCAAAAATCAATGAATATTGTAAATGCACAAACAGTAATTTCTCTGCATTGCAAGGTGCAATTCTGAAATTTTTTGCTTTTTCCTGCTCCTCTTAGCATGATAAAGAAGATTCAAAGAGAGTGAGATGCCAGCTACTTTCATTCAGTCAGTAGCTTCAATCATTTCTGGATGTTTTTCAATGGTAAAAATCAATGAATATTGTAAATGCACAAACAGTAATTTCTCCACATTGCAAGGTGCAATTCTGAAATTTTTTGCTTTTTCCTGCTCCTCTTAGCATGATAAAGAAGATTCAAAGAGAGTGAGATGCCAGCTCCTTTCATTCAGTCAGTACCTTCAATCATTTCTGGACGTTTTTCAATGGCAAAAATCAATGAAAATTGTAAATGCACAAACAGTAATTTCTCCGCATTGCAAGGTGCGATTCTGAAATTTTTTGCTTTTTCCTGCTCCTCTTAGCATGATAAAGAAGATTCAAAGAGAGTGAGATGCCAGCTCCTTTCATTCAGTCAGTAGCTTCAAACATTTCTGGTATATGAATAACATGATGTTTTTCAATGGCAAAAATCAATGAATATTGTAAATGCACAAACAGTAATTTCTCCGCATTGCAAGGTGCAAGTCTGAAATTTTTTGCTTTTTCCTGCTCCTCTTAGCATGATAAAGAAGATTCAAAGAGAGTGAGATGCCAGCTACTTTCATTCAGTCAGTAGCTTCAATCATTTCTGGACCTTTTTCAATGGTAAAAATCAATGAATATTGTAAATGCACAAACAGTAATTTCTCCACATTGCAAGGTGCAATTCTGAAATTTTTTGCTTTTTCCTGCTCCTCTTAGCATGATAAAGAAGATTCAAAGAGAGTGAGATGCCAGCTCCTTTCATTCAGTCAGTAGCTTCAAACATTTCTGGTATATGAATAACATGATGTTTTTCAATGGCAAAAATCAATGAATATTGTAAATGCACAAACAGTAATTTCTCCGCATTGCAAGGTGCAATTCTGAAATTTTTTGCTTTTTCCTGCTCCTCTTAGCATGATAAAGAAGATTCAAAGAGAGTGAGATGCCAGCTCCTTTCATTCAGTCAGTAGCTTCAAACATTTCTGGTATATGAATAACATGATGTTTTTCAATGGCAAAAATCAATGAATATTGTAAATGCACAAACAGTAATTTCTCCGCATTGCAAGGTGCAATTCTGAAATTTTTTGCTTTTTCCTGCTCCTCTTAGCATGATAAAGAAGATTCAAAGAGAGTGAGATGCCAGCTCCTTTCATTCAGTCAGTAGCTTCAATCATTTCTGGATGTTTTTCAATGGCAAAAATCAATGAATATTGTAAATGCACAAACAGTAATTTCTCCGCATTGCAAGGTGCAATTCTGAAATTTTTTGCTTTTTCCTGCTCCTCTTAGCATGATAAAGAAGATTCAAAGAGAGTGAGATGCCAGCTACTTTCATTCAGTCAGTAGCTTCAATCATTTCTGGACCTTTTTCAATGGTAAAAATCAATGAATATTGTAAATGCACAAACAGTAATTTCTCCACATTGCAAGGTGCAATTCTGAAATTTTTTGCTTTTTCCTGCTCCTCTTAGCATGATAAAGAAGATTCAAAGAGAGTGAGATGCCAGCTCCTTTCATTCAGTCAGTAGCTTCAAACATTTCTGGTATATGAATAACATGATGTTTTTCAATGGCAAAAATCAATGAATATTGTAAATGCACAAACAGTAATTTCTCTGCATTGCAAGGTGCAATTCTGAAATTTTTTGCTTTTTCCTGCTCCTCTTAGCATGATAAAGAAGATTCAAAGAGAGTGAGATGCCAGCTACTTTCATTCAGTCAGTAGCTTCAATCATTTCTGGATGTTTTTCAATGGTAAAAATCAATGAATATTGTAAATGCACAAACAGTAATTTCTCCACATTGCAAGGTGCAATTCTGAAATTTTTTGCTTTTTCCTGCTCCTCTTAGCATGATAAAGAAGATTCAAAGAGAGTGAGATGCCAGCTCCTTTCATTCAGTCAGTACCTTCAATCATTTCTGGACGTTTTTCAATGGCAAAAATCAATGAAAATTGTAAATGCACAAACAGTAATTTCTCCGCATTGCAAGGTGCGATTCTGAAATTTTTTGCTTTTTCCTGCTCCTCTTAGCATGATAAAGAAGATTCAAAGAGAGTGAGATGCCAGCTCCTTTCATTCAGTCAGTAGCTTCAAACATTTCTGGTATATGAATAACATGATGTTTTTCAATGGCAAAAATCAATGAATATTGTAAATGCACAAACAGTAATTTCTCCGCATTGCAAGGTGCAAGTCTGAAATTTTTTGCTTTTTCCTGCTCCTCTTAGCATGATAAAGAAGATTCAAAGAGAGTGAGATGCCAGCTACTTTCATTCAGTCAGTAGCTTCAATCATTTCTGGACCTTTTTCAATGGTAAAAATCAATGAATATTGTAAATGCACAAACAGTAATTTCTCCACATTGCAAGGTGCAATTCTGAAATTTTTTGCTTTTTCCTGCTCCTCTTAGCATGATAAAGAAGATTCAAAGAGAGTGAGATGCCAGCTCCTTTCATTCAGTCAGTAGCTTCAAACATTTCTGGTATATGAATAACATGATGTTTTTCAATGGCAAAAATCAATGAATATTGTAAATGCACAAACAGTAATTTCTCCGCATTGCAAGGTGCAATTCTGAAATTTTTTGCTTTTTCCTGCTCCTCTTAGCATGATAAAGAAGATTCAAAGAGAGTGAGATGCCAGCTCCTTTCATTCAGTCAGTAGCTTCAAACATTTCTGGTATATGAATAACATGATGTTTTTCAATGGCAAAAATCAATGAATATTGTAAATGCACAAACAGTAATTTCTCCGCATTGCAAGGTGCAATTCTGAAATTTTTTGCTTTTTCCTGCTCCTCTTAGCATGATAAAGAAGATTCAAAGAGAGTGAGATGCCAGCTCCTTTCATTCAGTCAGTAGCTTCAATCATTTCTGGATGTTTTTCAATGGCAAAAATCAATGAATATTGTAAATGCACAAACAGTAATTTCTCCGCATTGCAAGGTGCAATTCTGAAATTTTTTGCTTTTTCCTGCTCCTCTTAGCATGATAAAGAAGATTCAAAGAGAGTGAGATGCCAGCTACTTTCATTCAGTCAGTAGCTTCAATCATTTCTGGACCTTTTTCAATGGTAAAAATCAATGAATATTGTAAATGCACAAACAGTAATTTCTCCACATTGCAAGGTGCAATTCTGAAATTTTTTGCTTTTTCCTGCTCCTCTTAGCATGATAAAGAAGATTCAAAGAGAGTGAGATGCCAGCTCCTTTCATTCAGTCAGTAGCTTCAAACATTTCTGGTATATGAATAACATGATGTTTTTCAATGGCAAAAATCAATGAATATTGTAAATGCACAAACAGTAATTTCTCCGCATTGCAAGGTGCAATTCTGAAATTTTTTGCTTTTTCCTGCTCCTCTTAGCATGATAAAGAAGATTCAAAGAGAGTGAGATGCCAGCTCCTTTCATTCAGTCAGTAGCTTCAAACATTTCTGGTATATGAATAACATGATGTTTTTCAATGGCAAAAATCAATGAATATTGTAAATGCACAAACAGTAATTTCTCCGCATTGCAAGGTGCAATTCTGAAATTTTTTGCTTTTTCCTACTCCTCTTAGCATGATAAAGAAGATTCAAAGAGAGTGAGATGCCAGCTCCTTTCATTCAGTCAGTAGCTTCAATCATTTCTGGATGTTTTTCAATGGCAAAAATCAATGAATATTGTAAATGCACAAACAGTAATTTCTCCGCATTGCAAGGTGCAATTCTGAAATTTTTTGCTTTTTCCTGCTCCTCTTAGCATGATAAAGAAGATTCAAAGAGAGTGAGATGTCAGCTCCTTTCATTCAGTCAGTAGCTTCAAACATTTCTGGTATATGAATAACATGATGTTTTTCAATGGCAAAAATCAATGAATTTTGTAAATGCACAAACAGTAATTTCTCCGCATTGCAAGGTGCAATTCTGAAATTTTTTGCTTTTTCCTGCTCCTCTTAGCATGATAAAGAAGATTCAAAGAGAGTGAGATGCCAGTTCCTTTCATTCAGTCAGTAGCTTCAATCATTTCTGGACGTTTTTCAATGGCAAAAATCAATGAATATTGTAAATGCACAAACAGTAATTTCTCCGCATTGCAAGGTGCAATTCTGAAATTTTTTGCTTTTTCCTGCTCCTCTTAGCATGATAAAGAAGATTCAAAGAGAGTGAGATGCCAGCTCCTTTCATTCAGTCAGTATCTTCAATCATTTCTGGTATATGAATAACATGATGTTTTTCAATGGCAAAAATCAATGAATATTGTAAATGCACAAACAGTAATTTCTCCGCATTGCAAGGTGCAATTCTGAAATTTTTTGCTTTTTCCTGCTCCTCTTAGCATGATAAAGAAGATTCAAAGAGAGTGAGATGCCAGCTCCTTTCATTCAGTCAGTAGCTTCAATCATTTCTGGACGTTTTTCAATGGCAAAAATCAATGAATATTGTAAATGCACAAACAGTAATTTCTCCGCATTGCAAGGTGCAATTCTGAAATTTTTTGCTTTTTCCTGCTCCTCTTAGCATGATAAACAAGATTCAAAGAGAGTGAGATGCCAGCTC
Organism: Phyllobates terribilis; assembly: GCF_046119375.1. Classification (NCBI taxonomy): domain Eukaryota; kingdom Metazoa; phylum Chordata; class Amphibia; order Anura; family Dendrobatidae; genus Phyllobates; species Phyllobates terribilis. Next base: position 36,928 of record NW_027366771.1, on the reverse strand, counting down.
CTTTCATTCAGTCAGTAGCTTCAATCATTTCTGGACGTTTTTCAATGGCAAAAATCAATGAATATTGTAAATGCACAAACAGTAATTTCTCCGCATTGCAAGGTGCAATTCTGAAATTTTTTGCTTTTTCCTGCTCCTCTTAGCATGATAAAGAAGATTCAAAGAGAGTGAGATGCCAGCTCCTTTCATTCAGTCAGTAGCTTCAAACATTTCTGGTATATGAATAACATGATGTTTTTCAATGGCAAAAATCAATGAATATTGTAAATGCACAAACAGTAATTTCTCTGCATTGCAAGGTGCAATTCTGAAATTTTTTGCTTTTTCCTGCTCCTCTTAGCATGATAAAGAAGATTCAAAGAGAGTGAGATGCCAGCTACTTTCATTCAGTCAGTAGCTTCAATCATTTCTGGATGTTTTTCAATGGTAAAAATCAATGAATATTGTAAATGCACAAACAGTAATTTCTCCACATTGCAAGGTGCAATTCTGAAATTTTTTGCTTTTTCCTGCTCCTCTTAGCATGATAAAGAAGATTCAAAGAGAGTGAGATGCCAGCTCCTTTCATTCAGTCAGTAGCTTCAAACATTTCTGGTATATGAATAACATGATGTTTTTCAATGGCAAAAATCAATGAATATTGTAAATGCACAAACAGTAATTTCTCCGCATTGCAAGGTGCAATTCTGAAATTTTTTGCTTTTTCCTGCTCCTCTTAGCATGATAAAGAAGATTCAAAGAGAGTGAGATGCCAGCTACTTTCATTCAGTCAGTAGCTTCAAACATTTCTGGTATATGAATAACATGATGTTTTTCAATGGCAAAAATCAATGAATATTGTAAATGCACAAACAGTAATTTCTCCGCATTGCAAGGTGCAATTCTGAAATTTTTTGCTTTTTCCTGCTCCTCTTAGCATGATAAAGAATATTCAAAGAGAGTGAGATGCCAGCTCCTTTCATTCAGTCAGTAGCTTCAATCATTTCTGGATGTTTTTCAATGGCAAAAATCAATGAATATTGTAAATGCACAAACTGTAATTTCTCCGCATTGCAAGGTGCAATTCTGAAATTTTTTGTTTTTTCCTGCTCCTCTTAGCATGATAAAGAAGATTCAAAGAGAGTGAGATGCCAGCTCCTTTCATTCAGTCAGTAGCTTCAATCATTTCTGGACGTTTTTCAATGGCAAAAATCAATGAATATTGTAAATGCACAAACAGTAATTTCTCCGCATTGCAAGGTGCAATTCTGAAATTTTTTGCTTTTTCCTGCTCCTCTTAGCATGATAAAGAAGATTCAAAGAGAGTGAGATGCCAGCTCCTCTCATTCAGTCAGTACCTTCAATCATTTCTGGATGTTTTTCAATGGCAAAAATCAATGAATATTGTAAATGCACAAACAGTAATTTCTCCGCATTGCAAGGTGCAATTCTGAAATTTTTGCTTTTTCCCGCTCCTCTTAGCATGATAAAGAAGATTCAAAGAGAGTGAGGTGCCAGCTCCTTTCATTCAGTCAGTAGCTTCAAACATTTCTGGTATATGAATAACATGTTTTTCAATGGCAAAAATCAATGAATATTGTAAATGCACAAACAGTAATTTCTCCGCATTGCAAGGTGCAATTCTGAAATTTTTTGATTTTTCCTGCTCCTCTTAGCATGATAAAGAAGATTCAAAGAGAGTGAGATGCCAGCTCCTTTCATTCAGTCAGTAGCTTCAATCATTTCTGGACGTTTTTCAATGGCAAAAATCAAGGAATATTGTAAATGCACAAACAGTAATTTCTCCGCATTGCAAGGTGCAATTCTGAAATTTTTTGCTTTTTCCTGCTCCTCTTAGCATGATAAAGAAGATTCAAAGAGAGTGAGATGCCAGCTCCTTTCATTCAGTCAGTAGCTTCAATCATTTCTGGACGTTTTTCAATGGCAAAAATCAATGAATATTGTAAATGCACAAACAGTAATTTCTCCGCATTGCAAGGTGCAATTCTGAAATTTTTTGCTTTTTCCTGCTCCTCTTAGCATGATAAAGAAGATTCAAAGAGAGTGAGATGCCAGCTCCTTTCATTCAGTCAGTAGCTTCAAACATTTCTGGTATATGAATAACATGATGTTTTTCAATGGCAAAAATCAATGAATATTGTAAATGCACAAACAGTAATTTCTCCGCATTGCAAGGTGCAAGTCTGAAATTTTTTGCTTTTTCCTGCTCCTCTTAGCATGGTAAAGAAGATTCAAAGAGAGTGAGATGCCAGCTACTTTCATTCAGTCAGTAGCTTCAATCATTTCTGGACGTTTTTCAATGGTAAAAATCAATGAATATTGCAAATGCACAAACAGTAATTTCTCCACATTGCAAGGTGCAATTCTGAAATTTTTTGCTTTTTCCTGCTCCTCTTAGCATGATAAAGAAGATTCAAAGAGAGTGAGATGCCAGCTCCTTTCATTCAGTCAGTAGCTTCAAACATTTCTGGTATATGAATAACATGATGTTTTTCAATGGCAAAAATCAATGAATATTGTAAATGCACAAACAGTAATTTCTCCGCATTGCAAGGTGCAATTCTGAAATTTTTTGCTTTTTCCTGCTCCTCTTAGCATGATAAAGAAGATTCAAAGAGAGTGAGATGCCAGCTCCTTTCATTCAGTCAGTAGCTTCAAACATTTCTGGTATATGAATAACATGATGTTTTTCAATGGCAAAAATCAATGAATATTGTAAATGCACAAACAGTAATTTCTCCGCATTGCAAGGTGCAATTCTGAAATTTTTTGCTTTTTCCTACTCCTCTTAGCATGATAAAGAAGATTCAAAGAGAGTGAGATGCCAGCTCCTTTCATTCAGTCAGTAGCTTCAATCATTTCTGGATGTTTTTCAATGGCAAAAATCAATGAATATTGTAAATGCACAAACAGTAATTTCTCCGCATTGCAAGGTGCAATTCTGAAATTTTTTGCTTTTTCCTGCTCCTCTTAGCATGATAAAGAAGATTCAAAGAGAGTGAGATGTCAGCTCCTTTCATTCAGTCAGTAGCTTCAAACATTTCTGGTATATGAATAACATGATGTTTTTCAATGGCAAAAATCAATGAATTTTGTAAATGCACAAACAGTAATTTCTCCGCATTGCAAGGTGCAATTCTGAAATTTTTTGCTTTTTCCTGCTCCTCTTAGCATGATAAAGAAGATTCAAAGAGAGTGAGATGCCAGTTCCTTTCATTCAGTCAGTAGCTTCAATCATTTCTGGACGTTTTTCAATGGCAAAAATCAATGAATATTGTAAATGCACAAACAGTAATTTCTCCGCATTGCAAGGTGCAATTCTGAAATTTTTTGCTTTTTCCTGCTCCTCTTAGCATGATAAAGAAGATTCAAAGAGAGTGAGATGCCAGCTCCTTTCATTCAGTCAGTAGCTTCAATCATTTCTGGACGTTTTTCAATGGCAAAAATCAATGAATATTGTAAATGCACAAACAGTAATTTCTCCGCATTGCAAGGTGCAATTCTGAAATTTTTTGCTTTTTCCTGCTCCTCTTAGCATGATAAACAAGATTCAAAGAGAGTGAGATGCCAGCTCCTTTCATTCAGTCAGTAGCTTCAATCATTTCTGGACGTTTTTCAATGGCAAAAATCAATGAATATTGTAAATGCACAAACAGTAATTTCTCCGCATTGCAAGGTGCAATTCTGAAATTTTTTGCTTTTTCCTGCTCCTCTTAGCATGATAAAGAAGATTCAAAGAGAGTGAGATGCCAGCTCCTTTCATTCAGTCAGTAGCTTCAAACATTTCTGGTATATGAATAACATGATGTTTTTCAATGGCAAAAATCAATGAATATTGTAAATGCACAAACAGTAATTTCTCTGCATTGCAAGGTGCAATTCTGAAATTTTTTGCTTTTTCCTGCTCCTCTTAGCATGATAAAGAAGATTCAAAGAGAGTGAGATGCCAGCTACTTTCATTCAGTCAGTAGCTTCAATCATTTCTGGATGTTTTTCAATGGTAAAAATCAATGAATATTGTAAATGCACAAACAGTAATTTCTCCACATTGCAAGGTGCAATTCTGAAATTTTTTGCTTTTTCCTGCTCCTCTTAGCATGATAAAGAAGATTCAAAGAGAGTGAGATGCCAGCTCCTTTCATTCAGTCAGTAGCTTCAAACATTTCTGGTATATGAATAACATGATGTTTTTCAATGGCAAAAATCAATGAATATTGTAAATGCACAAACAGTAATTTCTCCGCATTGCAAGGTGCAATTCTGAAATTTTTTGCTTTTTCCTGCTCCTCTTAGCATGATAAAGAAGATTCAAAGAGAGTGAGATGCCAGCTCCTTTCATTCAGTCAGTAGCTTCAAACATTTCTGGTATATGAATAACATGATGTTTTTCAATGGCAAAAATCAATGAATATTGTAAATGCACAAACAGTAATTTCTCCGCATTGCAAGGTGCAATTCTGAAATTTTTTGCTTTTTCCTGCTCCTCTTAGCATGATAAAGAATATTCAAAGAGAGTGAGATGCCAGCTCCTTTCATTCAGTCAGTAGCTTCAATCATTTCTGGATGTTTTTCAATGGCAAAAATCAATGAATATTGTAAATGCACAAACTGTAATTTCTCCGCATTGCAAGGTGCAATTCTGAAATTTTTTGTTTTTTCCTGCTCCTCTTAGCATGATAAAGAAGATTCAAAGAGAGTGAGATGCCAGCTCCTTTCATTCAGTCAGTAGCTTCAATCATTTCTGGACGTTTTTCAATGGCAAAAATCAATGAATATTGTAAATGCACAAACAGTAATTTCTCCGCATTGCAAGGTGCAATTCTGAAATTTTTTGCTTTTTCCTGCTCCTCTTAGCATGATAAAGAAGATTCAAAGAGAGTGAGATGCCAGCTCCTTTCATTCAGTCAGTACCTTCAATCATTTCTGGATGTTTTTCAATGGCAAAAATCAATGAATATTGTAAATGCACAAACAGTAATTTCTCCGCATTGCAAGGTGCAATTCTGAAATTTTTGCTTTTTCCCGCTCCTCTTAGCATGATAAAGAAGATTCAAAGAGAGTGAGGTGCCAGCTCCTTTCATTCAGTCAGTAGCTTCAAACATTTCTGGTATATGAATAACATGTTTTTCAATGGCAAAAATCAATGAATATTGTAAATGCACAAACAGTAATTTCTCCGCATTGCAAGGTGCAATTCTGAAATTTTTTGATTTTTCCTGCTCCTCTTAGCATGATAAAGAAGATTCAAAGAGAGTGAGATGCCAGCTCCTTTCATTCAGTCAGTAGCTTCAATCATTTCTGGACGTTTTTCAATGGCAAAAATCAAGGAATATTGTAAATGCACAAACAGTAATTTCTCCGCATTGCAAGGTGCAATTCTGAAATTTTTTGCTTTTTCCTGCTCCTCTTAGCATGATAAAGAAGATTCAAAGAGAGTGAGATGCCAGCTCCTTTCATTCAGTCAGTAGCTTCAATCATTTCTGGACGTTTTTCAATGGCAAAAATCAATGAATATTGTAAATGCACAAACAGTAATTTCTCCGCATTGCAAGGTGCAATTCTGAAATTTTTTGCTTTTTCCTGCTCCTCTTAGCATGATAAAGAAGATTCAAAGAGAGTGAGATGCCAGCTCCTTTCATTCAGTCAGTAGCTTCAAACATTTCTGGTATATGAATAACATGATGTTTTTCAATGGCAAAAATCAATGAATATTGTAAATGCACAAACAGTAATTTCTCCGCATTGCAAGGTGCAAGTCTGAAATTTTTTGCTTTTTCCTGCTCCTCTTAGCATGGTAAAGAAGATTCAAAGAGAGTGAGATGCCAGCTACTTTCATTCAGTCAGTAGCTTCAATCATTTCTGGACGTTTTTCAATGGTAAAAATCAATGAATATTGCAAATGCACAAACAGTAATTTCTCCACATTGCAAGGTGCAATTCTGAAATTTTTTGCTTTTTCCTGCTCCTCTTAGCATGATAAAGAAGATTCAAAGAGAGTGAGATGCCAGCTCCTTTCATTCAGTCAGTAGCTTCAAACATTTCTGGTATATGAATAACATGATGTTTTTCAATGGCAAAAATCAATGAATATTGTAAATGCACAAACAGTAATTTCTCCGCATTGCAAGGTGCAATTCTGAAATTTTTTGCTTTTTCCTGCTCCTCTTAGCATGATAAAGAAGATTCAAAGAGAGTGAGATGCCAGCTCCTTTCATTCAGTCAGTAGCTTCAAACATTTCTGGTATATGAATAACATGATGTTTTTCAATGGCAAAAATCAATGAATATTGTAAATGCACAAACAGTAATTTCTCCGCATTGCAAGGTGCAATTCTGAAATTTTTTGCTTTTTCCTGCTCCTCTTAGCATGATAAAGAAGATTCAAAGAGAGTGAGATGCCAGCTCCTTTCATTCAGTCAGTAGCTTCAATCATTTCTGGACGTTTTTCAATGGCAAAAATCAATGAATATTGTAAATGCACAAACAGTAATTTCTCCGCATTGCAAGGTGCAATTCTGAAATTTTTTGCTTTTTCCTGCTCCTCTTAGCATGATAAAGAAGATTCAAAGAGAGTGAGATGCCAGCTCCTTTCATTCAGTCAGTAGCTTCAATCATTTCTGGACGTTTTTCAATGGCAAAAATCAATGAATATTGTAAATGCACAAACAGTAATTTCTCCGCATTGCAAGGTGCAATTCTGAAATTTTTTGCTTTTTCCTGCTCCTCTTAGCATGATAAAGAAGATTCAAAGAGAGTGAGATGCCAGCTCCTTTCATTCAGTCAGTAGCTTCAATCATTTCTGGACGTTTTTCAATGGCAAAAATCAATGAATATTGTAAATGCACAAACAGTAATTTCTCCGCATTGCAAGGTGCAATTCTGAAATTTTTTGCTTTTTCCTGCTCCTCTTAGCATGATAAAGAAGATTCAAAGAGAGTGAGATGCCAGCTCCTTTCATTCAGTCAGTAGCTTCAATCATTTCTGGACGTTTTTCAATGGCAAAAATCAATGAATATTGTAAATGCACAAACAGTAATTTCTCCGCATTGCAAGGTGCAATTCTGAAATTTTTTGCTTTTTCCTGCTCCTCTTAGCATGACAAAGAAGATTCAAAGAGAGTAAGATGCCAGCTCCTTTCATTCAGTCAGTAGCTTCAATCATTTCTGGTATATGAATAACATGATGTTTTTCAATTGCAAAAATCAATGAATATTGTAAATGCACAAACAGTAATTTCTCCGCATTGCAAGGTGCAATTCTGAAATTTTTTGCTTTTTCCTGCTCCTCTTAGCATGATAAAGAAGATTCAAAGAGAGTGAGATCCCAGCTCCTTTCATTCAGTCAGTAGTTTCAATCATTTCTGGACGTTTTTCAATGGCAAAAATCAATGAATATTGTAAATGCACAAACAGTAATTTCTCCGCATTGCAAGGTGCAATTCTGAAATTTTTTGCTTTTTCCTGCTCCTCTTAGCATGATAAAGAAGATTCAAAGAGAGTGAGATGCCAGCTCCTTTCATTCAGTCAGTAGCTTCAATCATTTCTGGACGTTTTTCAATGGCAAAAATCAATGAATATTGTAAATGCACAAACAGTAATTTCTCCGCATTGCAAGGTGCAATTCTGAAATTTTTTGCTTTTTCCTGCTCCTCTTAGCATGATAAAGAAGATTCAAAGAGAGTTAGATGCCAGCTCCTTTCATTCAGTCAGTAGCTTCAAACATTTCTGGTATATGAATAACATGATGTTTTTCAATGGCAAAAATCAATGAATATTGTAAAAGCACAAACAGTAATTTCTCCGCATTGCAAGGTGCAATTCTGAAATTTTTTGCTTTTTCCTGCTCCTCTTAGCATGATAAAGAAGATTCAAAGAGAGTGAGATGCCAGCTCCTTTCATTCAGTCAGTAGCTTCAATCATTTCTGGACGTTTTTCAATGGCAAAAATCAATGAATATTGTAAATGCACAAACAGTAATTTCTCCGCATTGCAAGGTGCAATTCTGAAATTTTTTGCTTTTTCCTGCTCCTCTTAGCATGATAAAGAAGATTCAAAGAGAGTGAGATGCCAGCTCCTTTCATTCAGTCAGTACCTTCAATCATTTCTGGATGTTTTTCAATGGCAAAAATCAATGAATATTGTAAATGCACAAACAGTAATTTCTCCGCATTGCAAGGTGCAATTCTGAAATTTTTTGCTTTTTCCCGCTCCTCTTAGCATGATAAAGAAGATTCAAAGAGAGTGACGTGCCAGCTCCTTTCATTCAGTCAGTAGCTTCAAACATTTCTGGTATATGAATAACATGTTTTTCAATGGCAAAAATCAATGAATATTGTAAATGCACAAACAGTAATTTCTCCGCATTGCAAGGTGCAATTCTGAAATTTTTTGATTTTTCCTGCTCCTCTTAGCATGATAAAGAAGATTCAAAGAGAGTGAGATGCCAGCTCCTTTCATTCAGTCAGTAGCTTCAATCATTTCTGGACGTTTTTCAATGGCAAAAATCAATGAATATTGTAAATGCACAAACAGTAATTTCTCCGCATTGCAAGGTGCAATTCTGAAATTTTTTGCTTTTTCCTGCTCCTCTTAGCATGATAAAGAAGATTCAAAGAGAGTGAGATGCCAGCTCCTTTCATTCAGTCAGTAGCTTCAATCATTTCTGGACGTTTTTCAATGGCAAAAATCAATGAATATTGTAAATGCACAAACAGTAATTTCTCCGCATTGCAAGGTGCAATTCTGAAATTTTTTGCTTTTTCCTGCTCCTCTTAGCATGATAAAGAAGATTCAAAGAGAGTGAGATGCCAGCTCCTTTCATTCAGTCAGTAGCTTCAAACATTTCTGGTATATGAATAACATGATGATTTTCAATGGCAAAAATCAATGAATATTGTAAATGCACAAACAGTAATTTCTCCGCATTGCAAGGTGCAAGTCTGAAATTTTTTGCTTTTTCCTGCTCCTCTTAGCATGGTAAAGAAGATTCAAAGAGAGTGAGATGCCAGCTACTTTCATTCAGTCAGTAGCTTCAATCATTTCTGGACGTTTTTCAATGGTAAAAATCAATGAATATTGTAAATGCACAAACAGTAATTTCTCCACATTGCAAGGTGCAATTCTGAAATTTTTTGCTTTTTCCTGCTCCTCTTAGCATGATAAAGAAGATTCAAAGAGAGTGAGATGCCAGCTCCTTTCATTCAGTCAGTAGCTTCAAACATTTCTGGTATATGAATAACATGATGTTTTTCAATGGCAAAAATCAATGAATATTGTAAATGCACAAACAGTAATTTCTCCGCATTGCAAGGTGCAATTCTGAAATTTTTTGCTTTTTCCTGCTCCTCTTAGCATGATAAAGAAGATTCAAAGAGAGTGAGATGCCAGCTCCTTTCATTCAGTCAGTAGCTTCAAACATTTCTGGTATATGAATAACATGATGTTTTTCAATGGCAAAAATCAATGAATATTGTAAATGCACAAACAGTAATTTCTCCGCATTGCAAGGTGCAATTCTGAAATTTTTTGCTTTTTCCTGCTCCTCTTAGCATGATAAAGAAGATTCAAAGAGAGTGAGATGCCAGCTCCTTTCATTCAGTCAGTAGCTTCAATCATTTCTGGACGTTTTTCAATGGCAAAAATCAATGAATATTGTAAATGCACAAACAGTAATTTCTCCGCATTGCAAGGTGCAATTCTGAAATTTTTTGCTTTTTCCTGCTCCTCTTAGCATGATAAAGAAGATTCAAAGAGAGTGAGATGCCAGCTCCTTTCATTCAGTCAGTAGCTTCAATCATTTCTGGACGTTTTTCAATGGCAAAAATCAATGAATATTGTAAATGCACAAACAGTAATTTCTCCGCATTGCAAGGTGCAATTCTGAAATTTTTTGCTTTTTCCTGCTCCTCTTAGCATGACAAAGAAGATTCAAAGAGAGTAAGATGCCAGCTCCTTTCATTCAGTCAGTAGCTTCAATCATTTCTGGTATATGAATAACATGATGTTTTTCAATGGCAAAAATCAATGAATATTGTAAATGCACAAACAGTAATTTCTCCGCATTGCAAGGTGCAATTCTGAAATTTTTTGCTTTTTCCTGCTCCTCTTAGCATGATAAAGAAGATTCAAAGAGAGTGAGATGCCAGCTCCTTTCATTCAGTCAGTAGCTTCAATCATTTCTGGACGTTTTTCAATGGCAAAAATCAATGAATATTGTAAATGCACAAACAGTAATTTCTCCGCATTGCAAGGTGCAATTCTGAAATTTTTTGCTTTTTCCTGCTCCTCTTAGCATGATAAAGAAGATTCAAAGAGAGTGAGATGCCAGCTCCTTTCATTCAGTCAGTAGCTTCAATCATTTCTGGATGTTTTTCAATGGCAAAAATCAATGAATATTGTAAATGCACAAACAGTAATTTCTCCGCATTGCAAGGTGCAATTCTGAAATTTTTTGCTTTTTCCTGCTCCTCTTAGCATGATAAAGAAGATTCAAAGAGAGTGAGATGCCAGCTCCTTTCATTCAGTCAGTAGCTTCAAACATTTCTTGTATATGAATAACATGATGTTTTTCAATGGCAAAAATCAATGAATATTGTAAAAGCACAAACAGTAATTTCTCCGCATTGCAAGGTGCAATTCTGAAATTTTTTGCTTTTTCCTGCTCCTCTTAGCATGATAAAGAAGATTCAAAGAGAGTGAGATGCCAGCTCCTTTCATTCAGTCAGTAGCTTCAATCATTTCTTGACGTTTTTCAATGGCAAAAATCAATGAATATTGTAAATGCACAAACAGTAATTTCTCCGCATTGCAAGGTGCAATTCTGAAATTTTTTGCTTTTTCCTGCTCCTCTTAGCATGATAAAGAAGATTCAAAGAGAGTGAGATGCCAGCTCCTTTCATTCAGTCAGTAGCTTCAATCATTTCTGGTATATGAATAACATGATGTTTTTCAATGGCAAAAATCAATGAATATTGTAAATGCACAAACAGTAATTTCTCCGCATTGCAAGTTGCAATTCTGAAATTTTTTGCTTTTTCCTGCTCCTCTTAGCATGATAAAGAAGATTCAAAGAGAGTGAGATGCCAGCTCCTTTCATTCAGTCAGTAGCTTCAAACATTTCTGGTATATGAATAACATGATGTTTTTCAATGGCAAAAATCAATGAATATTGTAAATGCACAAACAGTAATTTCTCCGCATTGCAAGGTGCAATTCTGAAATTTTTTGCTTTTTCCTGCTCCTCTTAGCATGATAAAGAAGATTCAAAGAGAGTGAGATGCCAGTTCCTTTCATTCAGTCAGTAGCTTCAATCATTTCTGGACGTTTTTCAATGGCAAAAATCAATGAATATTGTAAATGCACAAACAGTAATTTCTCCGCATTGCAAGGTGCAATTCTGAAATTTTTTGCTTTCTCCTGCTCCTCTTAGCATGATAAAGAAGATTCAAAGAGAGTTAGATGCCAGCTCCTTTCATTCAGTCAGTAGCTTCAAACATTTCTGGTATATGAATAACATGATGTTTTTCAATGGCAAAAATCAATGAATATTGTAAAAGCACAAACAGTAATTTCTCCGCATTGCAAGGTGCAATTCTGAAATTTTTTGCTTTTTCCTGCTCCTCTTAGCATGATAAAGAAGATTCAAAGAGAGTGAGATGCCAGCTCCTTTCATTCAGTCAGTAGCTTCAATCATTTCTGGACGTTTTTCAATGGCAAAAATCAATGAATATTGTAAATGCACAAACAGTAATTTCTCCGCATTGCAAGGTGCAATTCTGAAATTTTTTGCTTTTTCCTGCTCCTCTTAGCATGATAAAGAAGATTCAAAGAGAGTGAGATGCCAGCTCCTTTCATTCAGTCAGTAGCTTCAATCATTTCTGGTATATGAATAACATGATGTTTTTCAATGGCAAAAATCAATGAATATTGTAAATGCACAAACAGTAATTTCTCCACATTGCAAGGTGCAATTCTGAAATTTTTTGCTTTTTCCTGCTCCTCTTAGCATGATAAAGAAGATTCAAAGAGAGTGAGATGCCAGCTCCTTTCATTCAGTCAGTAGCTTCAATCATTTCTGGACGTTTTTCAATGGCAAAAATCAATGAATATTGTAAATGCACAAACAGTAATTTCTCCGCATTGCAAGGTGCAATTCTGAAATTTTTTGCTTTTTCCTGCTCCTCTTAGCATGATAAAGAAGATTCAAAGAGAGCGAGATGCCAGCTCCTTTCATTCAGTCAGTAGCTTCAATCATTTCTGGTATATGAATAACATGATGTTTTTCAATGGCAAAAATCAATGAATATTGTAAATGCACAAACAGTAATTTCTCCGCATTGCAAGGTGCAATTGTGAAATTTTTTGCTTTTTCCTGCTCCTCTTAGCATGATAAAGAAGATTCAAAGAGAGTGAGATGCCAGCTCCTTTCATTCAGTCAGTAGCTTCAATTATTTCTGGACGTTTTTCAATGGCAAAAATCAATGAATATTGTAAATGCACAAACAGTAATTTCTCCGCATTGCAAGGTGCAATTCTGAAATTTTTTGCTTTTTCCTGCTCCTCTTAGCATGATAAAGAAGATTCAAAGAGAGTGAGATGCCAGCTCCTTTCATTCAGTCAGTAGCTTCAAACATTTCTGGTATATGAATAACATGATGTTTTTCAATGGCAAAAATCAATGAATATTGTAAATGCACAAACAGTAATTTCTCCGCATTGCAAGGTGCAATTCTGAAATTTTTTGCTTTTTCCTGCTCCTCTTAGCATGATAAAGAAGATTCAAAGAGAGTGAGATGCCAGCTCCTTTCATTCAGTCAGTAGCTTCAATCATTTCTGGACGTTTTTCAATGGCAAAAATCAATGAATATTGTAAATGCACAAACTTTAATTTCTCCGCATTGCAAGGTGCAATTCTGAAATTTTTTGCTTTTTCCTGCTCCTCTTAGCATGATAAAGAAGATTCAAAGAGAGTGAGATGCCAGCTCCTTTCATTCAGTCAGTAGCTTCAATCATTTCTGGTATATGAATAACATGATGTTTTTCAATGGCAAAAATCAATGAATATTGTAAATGCACAAACAGTAATTTCTCCGCATTGCAAGGTGCAATTCTGAAATTTTTTGCTTTTTCCTGCTCCTCTTAGCATGATAAAGAAGATTCAAAGAGAGTGAGATGCCAGCTCCTTTCATTCAGTCAGTAGCTTCAAACATTTCTGGTATATGAATAACATGATGTTTTTCAATGGCAAAAATCAATGAATATTGTAAATGCACAAACAGTAATTTCTCCGCATTGCAAGGTGCAATTCTGAAATTTTTCGCTTTTTCCTGCTCCTCTTAGCATGATAAAGAAGATTCAAAGAGAGTGAGATGCCAGCTCCTTTCATTCAGTCAGTAGCTTCAATCATTTCTGGACGTTTTTCAATGGCAAAAATCAATGAATATTGTAAATGCACAAACAGTAATTTCTCCGCATTGCAAGGTGCAATTCTGAAATTTTTTGCTTTTTCCTGCTCCTCTTAGCATGATAAAGAAGATTCAAAGAGAGTGAGATGTCAGCTCCTTTCATTCAGTCAGTAGCTTCAAACATTTCTGGTATATGAATAACATGATGTTTTTCAATGGCAAAAATCAATGAATTTTGTAAATGCACAAACAGTAATTTCTCCGCATTGCAAGGTGCAATTCTGAAATTTTTTGCTTTTTCCTGCTCCTCTTAGCATGATAAAGAAGATTCAAAGAGAGTGAGATGCCAGTTCCTTTCATTCAGTCAGTAGCTTCAATCATTTCTGGACGTTTTTCAATGGCAAAAGTCAATGAATATTGTAAATGCACAAACAGTAATTTCTCCGCATTGCAAGGTGCAATTCTGAAATTTTTTGCTTTTTCCTGCTCCTCTTAGCATGATAAAGAAGATTCAAAGAGAGTGAGATGCCAGCTCCTTTCATTCAGTCAGTAGCTTCAATCATTTCTGGTATATGAATAACATGATATTTTTCAATGGCAAAAATCAATGAATATTGTAAATGCACAAACAGTAATTTCTCCACATTGCAAGGTGCAATTCTGAATTTTTTTGCTTTTTCCTGCTCCTCTTAGCATGATAAAGAAGATTCAAAGAGAGTGAGATGCCAGCTCCTTTCATTCAGTCAGTAGCTTCAATCATTTCTGGACGTTTTTCAATGGCAAAAATCAATGAATATTGTAAATGCACAAACAGTAATTTCTCCGCATTGCAAGGTGCAATTCTGAAATTTTTTGCTTTTTCCTGCTCCTCTTAGCATGATAAACAAGATTCAAAGAGAGTGAGATGCCAGCTCCTTTCATTCAGTCAGTAGCTTCAATCATTTCTGGACGTTTTTCAATGGCAAAAATCAATGAATATTGTAAATGCACAAACAGTAATTTCTCCGCATTGCAAGGTGCAATTCTGAAATTTTTTGCTTTTTCCTGCTCCTCTTAGCATGATAAAGAAGATTCAAAGAGAGTGAGATGCCAGCTCCTTTCATTCAGTCAGTAGCTTCAAACATTTCTGGTATATGAATAACATGATGTTTTTCAATGGCAAAAATCAATGAATATTGTAAATGCACAAACAGTAATTTCTCCGCATTGCAAGGTGCAAGTCTGAAATTTTTTGCTTTTTCCTGCTCCTCTTAGCATGATAAAGAAGATTCAAAGAGAGTGAGATGCCAGCTACTTTCATTCAGTCAGTAGCTTCAATCATTTCTGGACGTTTTTCAATGGTAAAAATCAATGAATATTGTGAATGCACAAACAGTAATTTCTCCACATTGCAAGGTGCAATTCTGAAATTTTTTGCTTTTTCCTGCTCCTCTTAGCATGATAAAGAAGATTCAAAGAGAGTGAGATGCCAGCTCCTTTCATTCAGTCAGTAGCTTTAATCATTTCTGGTATATGAATAACATGATGTTTTTCAATGGCAAAAATCAATGAATATTGTAAATGCACAAACAGTAATTTCTCCGCATTGCAAGGTGCAATTCTGAAATTTTTTGCTTTTTCCTGCTCCTCTTAGCATGATAAAGAAGATTCAAAGAGAGTGAGATGCCAGCTCCTTTCATTCAGTCAGTAGCTTCAATCATTTCTGGACGTTTTTCAATGGCAAAAATCAATGAATATTGTAAATGCACAAACAGTAATTTCTCCGCATTGCAAGATGCAATTCTGAAATTTTTTGCTTTTTCCTGCTCCTCTTAGCATGATAAAGAAGATTCAAAGAGAGTGAGATGCCAGCTCCTTTCATTCAGTCAGTAGCTTCAATCATTTCTGGTATATGAATAACATGATGTTTTTCAATGGCAAAAATCAATGAATATTGTAAATGCACAAACAGTAATTTCTCCGCATTGCAAGGTGCAATTCTGAAATTTTTTGCTTTTTCCTGCTCCTCTTAGCATGATAAAGAAGATTCAAAGAGAGTGAGATGCCAGCTCCTTTCATTCAGTCAGTAGCTTCAATCATTTCTGGACGTTTTTCAATGGCAAAAATCAATGAATATTGTAAATGCACAAACAGTAATTTCTCCGCATTGCAAGGTGCAATTCTGAAATTTTTTGCTTTTTCCTGCTCCTCTTAGCATGATAAAGAAGATTCAAAGAGAGTGAGATGCCAGCTCCTTTCATTCAGTCAGTAGCTTCAATCATTTCTGGACGTTTTTCAATGGCAAAAATCAATGAATATTGTAAATGCACAAACAGTAATTTCTCCGCATTGCAAGGTGCAATTCTGAAATTTTTTGCTTTTTCCTGCTCCTCTTAGCATGATAAAGAAGATTCAAAGAGAGTGAGATGTCAGCTCCTTTCATTCAGTCAGTAGCTTCAAACATTTCTGGTATATGAATAACATGATGTTTTTCAATGGCAAAAATCAATGAATTTTGTAAATGCACAAACAGTAATTTCTCCGCATTGCAAGGTGCAATTCTGAAATTTTTTGCTTTTTCCTGCTCCTCTTAGCATGATAAAGAAGATTCAAAGAGAGTGAGATGCCAGTTCCTTTCATTCAGTCAGTAGCTTCAATCATTTCTGGACGTTTTTCAATGGCAAAAGTCAATGAATATTGTAAATGCACAAACAGTAATTTCTCCGCATTGCAAGGTGCAATTCTGAAATTTTTTGCTTTTTCCTGCTCCTCTTAGCATGATAAAGAAGATTCAAAGAGAGTGAGATGCCAGCTCCTTTCATTCAGTCAGTAGCTTCAATCATTTCTGGTATATGAATAACATGATGTTTTTCAATGGCAAAAATCAATGAATATTGTAAATGCACAAACAGTAATTTCTCCACATTGCAAGGTGCAATTCTGAATTTTTTTGCTTTTTCCTGCTCCTCTTAGCATGATAAAGAAGATTCAAAGAGAGTGAGATGCCAGCTCCTTTCATTCAGTCAGTAGCTTCAATCATTTCTGGACGTTTTTCAATGGCAAAAATCAATGAATATTGTAAATGCACAAACAGTAATTTCTCCGCATTGCAAGGTGCAATTCTGAAATTTTTTGCTTTTTCCTGCTCCTCTTAGCATGATAAACAAGATTCAAAGAGAGTGAGATGCCAGCTCCTTTCATTCAGTCAGTAGCTTCAATCATTTCTGGACGTTTTTCAATGGCAAAAATCAATGAATATTGTAAATGCACAAACAGTAATTTCTCCGCATTGCAAGGTGCAATTCTGAAATTTTTTGCTTTTTCCTGCTCCTCTTAGCATGATAAAGAAGATTCAAAGAGAGTGAGATGCCAGCTCCTTTCATTCAGTCAGTAGCTTCAAACATTTCTGGTATATGAATAACATGATGTTTTTCAATGGCAAAAATCAATGAATATTGTAAATGCACAAACAGTAATTTCTCCGCATTGCAAGGTGCAAGTCTGAAATTTTTTGCTTTTTCCTGCTCCTCTTAGCATGATAAAGAAGATTCAAAGAGAGTGAGATGCCAGCTACTTTCATTCAGTCAGTAGCTTCAATCATTTCTGGACGTTTTTCAATGGTAAAAATCAATGAATATTGTAAATGCACAAACAGTAATTTCTCCACATTGCAAGGTGCAATTCTGAAATTTTTTGCTTTTTCCTGCTCCTCTTAGCATGATAAAGAAGATTCAAAGAGAGTGAGATGCCAGCTCCTTTCATTCAGTCAGTAGCTTTAATCATTTCTGGTATATGAATAACATGATGTTTTTCAATGGCAAAAATCAATGAATATTGTAAATGCACAAACAGTAATTTCTCCGCATTGCAAGGTGCAATTCTGAAATTTTTTGCTTTTTCCTGCTCCTCTTAGCATGATAAAGAAGATTCAAAGAGAGTGAGATGCCAGCTCCTTTCATTCAGTCAGTAGCTTCAATCATTTCTGGACGTTTTTCAATGGCAAAAATCAATGAATATTGTAAATGCACAAACAGTAATTTCTCCGCATTGCAAGGTGCAATTCTGAAATTTTTTGCTTTTTCCTGCTCCTCTTAGCATGATAAAGAAGATTCAAAGAGAGTGAGATGTCAGCTCCTTTCATTCAGTCAGTAGCTTCAAACATTTCTGGTATATGAATAACATGATGTTTTTCAATGGCAAAAATCAATGAATTTTGTAAATGCACAAACAGTAATTTCTCCGCATTGCAAGGTGCAATTCTGAAATTTTTTGCTTTTTCCTGCTCCTCTTAGCATGATAAAGAAGATTCAAAGAGAGTGAGATGCCAGTTCCTTTCATTCAGTCAGTAGCTTCAATCATTTCTGGACGTTTTTCAATGGCAAAAATCAATGAATATTGTAAATGCACAAACAGTAATTTCTCCGCATTGCAAGGTGCAATTCTGAAATTTTTTGCTTTTTCCTGCTCCTCTTAGCATGATAAAGAAGATTCAAAGAGAGTGAGATGCCAGCTCCTTTCATTCAGTCAGTAGCTTCAATCATTTCTGGTATATGAATAACATGATGTTTTTCAATGGCAAAAATCAATGAATATTGTAAATGCACAAACAGTAATTTCTCCGCATTGCAAGGTGCAATTCTGAAATTTTTTGCTTTTTCCTGCTCCTCTTAGCATGATAAAGAAGATTCAAAGAGAGTGAGATGCCAGCTCCTTTCATTCAGTCAGTAGCTTCAATCATTTCTGGACGTTTTTCAATGGCAAAAATCAATGAATATTGTAAATGCACAAACAGTAATTTCTCCGCATTGCAAGGTGCAATTCTGAAATTTTTTGCTTTTTCCTGCTCCTCTTAGCATGATAAACAAGATTCAAAGAGAGTGAGATGCCAGCTCCTTTCATTCAGTCAGTAGCTTCAATCATTTCTGGACGTTTTTCAATGGCAAAAATCAATGAATATTGTAAATGCACAAACAGTAATTTCTCCGCATTGCAAGGTGCAATTCTGAAATTTTTTGCTTTTTCCTGCTCCTCTTAGCATGATAAAGAAGATTCAAAGAGAGTGAGATGCCAGCTCCTTTCATTCAGTCAGTAGCTTCAAACATTTCTGGTATATGAATAACATGATGTTTTTCAATGGCAAAAATCAATGAATATTGTAAATGCACAAACAGTAATTTCTCCGCATTGCAAGGTGCAAGTCTGAAATTTTTTGCTTTTTCCTGCTCCTCTTAGCATGATAAAGAAGATTCAAAGAGAGTGAGATGCCAGCTACTTTCATTCAGTCAGTAGCTTCAATCATTTCTGGACGTTTTTCAATGGTAAAAATCAATGAATATTGTAAATGCACAAACAGTAATTTCTCCACATTGCAAGGTGCAATTCTGAAATTTTTTGCTTTTTCCTGCTCCTCTTAGCATGATAAAGAAGATTCAAAGAGAGTGAGATGCCAGCTCCTTTCATTCAGTCAGTAGCTTCAAACATTTCTGGTATATGAATAACATGATGTTTTTCAATGGCAAAAATCAATGAATATTGTAAATGCACAAACAGTAATTTCTCCACATTGCAAGGTGCAATTCTGAAATTTTTTGCTTTTTCCTGCTCCTCTTAGCATGATAAAGAAGATTCAAAGAGAGTGAGATGCCAGCTCCTTTCATTCAGTCAGTAGCTTCAATCATTTTTGGTATATGAATAACATGATGTTTTTCAATGGCAAAAATCAATGAATATTGTAAATGCACAAACAGTAATTTCTCCGCATTGCAAGGTGCAATTCTGAAATTTTTTGCTTTTTCCTGCTCCTCTTAGCATGATAAAGAAGATTCAAAGAGAGTGAGATGCCAGCTCCTTTCATTCAGTCAGTAGCTTCAAACATTTCTGGTATATGAATAACATGATGTTTTTCAATGGCAAAAATCAATGAATATTGTAAATGCACAAACAGTAATTTCTCCGCATTGCAAGGTGCAATTCTGAAATTTTTTGCTTTTTCCTGCTCCTCTTAGCATGATAAAGAATATTCAAAGAGAGTGAGATGCCAGCTCCTTTCATTCAGTCAGTAGCTTCAATCATTTCTGGATGTTTTTCAATGGCAAAAATCAATGAATATTGTAAATGCACAAACTGTAATTTCTCCGCATTGCAAGGTGCAATTCTGAAATTTTTGGCTTTTTCCTGCTCCTCTTAGCATGATAAAGAAGATTCAAAGAGAGTGAGATGCCAGCTCCTTTCATTCAGTCAGTAGCTTCAATCATTTCTGGACGTTTTTCAATGGCAAAAATCAATGAATATTGTAAATGCACAAACAGTAATTTCTCCGCATTGCAAGGTGCAATTCTGAAATTTTTTGCTTTTTCCTGCTCCTCTTAGCATGATAAAGAAGATTCAAAGAGAGTGAGATGCCAGCTCCTTTCATTCAGTCAGTACCTTCAATCATTTCTGGATGTTTTTCAATGGCAAAAATCAATGAATATTGTAAATGCACAAACAGTAATTTCTCCGCATTGCAAGGTGCAATTCTGAAATTTTTTGCTTTTTCCCGCTCCTCTTAGCATGATAAAGAAGATTCAAAGAGAGTGAGGTGCCAGCTCCTTTCATTCAGTCAGTAGCTTCAAACATTTCTGGTATATGAATAACATGTTTTTCAATGGCAAAAATCAATGAATTTTGTAAATGCACAAACAGTAATTTCTCCGCATTGCAAGGTGCAATTCTGAAATTTTTTGCTTTTTCCTGCTCCTCTTAGCATGATAAAGAAGATTCAAAGAGAGTGAGATGCCAGTTCCTTTCATTCAGTCAGTAGCTTCAATCATTTCTGGACGTTTTTCAATGGCAAAAATCAATGAATATTGTAAATGCACAAACAGTAATTTCTCCGCATTGCAAGGTGCAATTCTGAAATTTTTTGCTTTTTCCTGCTCCTCTTAGCATGATAAAGAAGATTCAAAGAGAGTGAGATGCCAGCTCCTTTCATTCAGTCAGTAGCTTCAATCATTTCTGGTATATGAATAACATGATGTTTTTCAATGGCAAAAATCAATGAATATTGTAAATGCACAAACAGTAATTTCTCCGCATTGCAAGGTGCAATTCTGAAATTTTTTGCTTTTTCCTGCTCCTCTTAGCATGACAAAGAAGATTCAAAGAGAGTGAGATGCCAGCTCCTTTCATTCAGTCAGTAGCTTCAATCATTTCTGGACGTTTTTCAATGGCAAAAATCAATGAATATTGTAAATGCACAAACAGTAATTTCTCCGCATTGCAAGGTGCAATTCTGAAATTTTTTGCTTTTTCCTGCTCCTCTTAGCATGATAAACAAGATTCAAAGAGAGTGAGATGCCAGCTCCTTTCATTCAGTCAGTAGCTTCAATCATTTCTGGACGTTTTTCAATGGCAAAAATCAATGAATATTGTAAATGCACAAACAGTAATTTCTCCGCATTGCAAGGTGCAATTCTGAAATTTTTTGCTTTTTCCTGCTCCTCTTAGCATGATAAAGAAGATTCAAAGAGAGTGAGATGCCAGCTCCTTTCATTCAGTCAGTAGCTTCAAACATTTCTGGTATATGAATAACATGATGTTTTTCAATGGCAAAAATCAATGAATATTGTAAATGCACAAACAGTAATTTCTCCGCATTGCAAGGTGCAAGTCTGAAATTTTTTGCTTTTTCCTGCTCCTCTTAGCATGATAAAGAAGATTCAAAGAGAGTGAGATGCCAGCTACTTTCATTCAGTCAGTAGCTTCAATCATTTCTGGACGTTTTTCAATGGTAAAAATCAATGAATATTGTAAATGCACAAACAGTAATTTCTCCACATTGCAAGGTGCAATTCTGAAATTTTTTGCTTTTTCCTGCTCCTCTTAGCATGATAAAGAAGATTCAAAGAGAGTGAGATGCCAGCTCCTTTCATTCAGTCAGTAGCTTCAAACATTTCTGGTATATGAATAACATGATGTTTTTCAATGGCAAAAATCAATGAATATTGTAAATGCACAAACAGTAATTTCTCTGCATTGCAAGGTGCAATTCTGAAATTTTTTGCTTTTTCCTGCTCCTCTTAGCATGATAAAGAAGATTCAAAGAGAGTGAGATGCCAGCTACTTTCATTCAGTCAGTAGCTTCAATCATTTCTGGACGTTTTTCAATGGTAAAAATCAATGAATATTGTAAATGCACAAACAGTAATTTCTCCACATTGCAAGGTGCAATTCTGAAATTTTTTGCTTTTTCCTGCTCCTCTTAGCATGATAAAGAAGATTCAAAGAGAGTGAGATGCCAGCTCCTTTCATTCAGTCAGTAGCTTCAATCATTTCTGGTATATGAATAACATGATGTTTTTCAATGGCAAAAATCAATGAATATTGTAAATGCACAAACAGTAATTTCTCCACATTGCAAGGTGCAATTCTGAAATTTTTTGCTTTTTCCTGCTCCTCTTAGCATGATAAAGAAGATTCAAAGAGAGTGAGATGCCAGCTCCTTTCATTCAGTCAGTAGCTTCAAACATTTCTGGTATATGAATAACATGATGTTTTTCAATGGCAAAAATCAATGAATATTGTAAATGCACAAACAGTAATTTCTCCGCATTGCAAGGTGCAATTCTGAAATTTTTTGCTTTTTCCTGCTCCTCTTAGCATGATAAAGAATATTCAAAGAGAGTGAGATGCCAGCTCCTTTCATTCAGTCAGTAGCTTCAATCATTTCTGGATGTTTTTCAATGGCAAAAATCAATGAATATTGTAAATGCACAAACTGTAATTTCTCCGCATTGCAAGGTGCAATTCTGAAATTTTTGGCTTTTTCCTGCTCCTCTTAGCATGATAAAGAAGATTCAAAGAGAGTGAGATGCCAGCTCCTTTCATTCAGTCAGTAGCTTCAATCATTTCTGGACGTTTTTCAATGGCAAAAATCAATGAATATTGTAAATGCACAAACAGTAATTTCTCCGCATTGCAAGGTGCAATTCTGAAATTTTTTGCTTTTTCCTGCTCCTCTTAGCATGATAAAGAAGATTCAAAGAGAGTGAGATGCCAGCTCCTTTCATTCAGTCAGTACCTTCAATCATTTCTGGATGTTTTTCAATGGCAAAAATCAATGAATATTGTAAATGCACAAACAGTAATTTCTCCGCATTGCAAGGTGCAATTCTGAAATTTTTTGCTTTTTCCCGCTCCTCTTAGCATGATAAAGAAGATTCAAAGAGAGTGAGGTGCCAGCTCCTTTCATTCAGTCAGTAGCTTCAAACATTTCTGGTATATGAATAACATGTTTTTCAATGGCAAAAATCATTGAATATTGTAAATGCACAAACAGTAATTTCTCCGCATTGCAAGGTGCAATTCTGAAATTTTTTGCTTTTTCCTGCTCCTCTTAGCATGATAAAGAAGATTCAAAGAGAGTGAGATGCCAGCTCCTTTCATTCAGTCAGTAGCTTCAAACATTTCTGGTATATGAATAACATGATGTTTTTCAATGGCAAAAATCAATGAATATTGTAAATGCACAAACAGTAATTTCTCCGCATTGCAAGGTGCAATTCTGAAATTTTTTGCTTTTTCCTGCTCCTCTTAGCATGATAAAGAATATTCAAAGAGAGTGAGATGCCAGCTCCTTTCATTCAGTCAGTAGCTTCAATCATTTCTGGATGTTTTTCAATGGCAAAAATCAATGAATATTGTAAATGCACAAACTGTAATTTCTCCGCATTGCAAGGTGCAATTTTGAAATTTTTTGCTTTTTCCTGCTCCTCTTAGCATGATAAAGAAGATTCAAAGAGAGTGAGATGCCAGCTCCTTTCATTCAGTCAGTAGCTTCAATCATTTCTGGACGTTTTTCAATGGCAAAAATCAATGAATATTGTAAATGCACAAACAGTAATTTCTCCGCATTGCAAGGTGCAATTCTGAAATTTTTTGCTTTTTCCTGCTCCTCTTAGCATGATAAAGAAGATTCAAAGAGAGTGAGATGTCAGCTCCTTTCATTCAGTCAGTAGCTTCAAACATTTCTGGTATATGAATAACATGATGTTTTTCAATGGCAAAAATCAATGAATTTTGTAAATGCACAAACAGTAATTTCTCCGCATTGCAAGGTGCAATTCTGAAATTTTTTGCTTTTTCCTGCTCCTCTTAGCATGATAAAGAAGATTCAAAGAGAGTGAGATGCCAGTTCCTTTCATTCAGTCAGTAGCTTCAATCATTTCTGGACGTTTTTCAATGGCAAAAATCAATGAATATTGTAAATGCACAAACAGTAATTTCTCCGCATTGCAAGGTGCAATTCTGAAATTTTTTGCTTTTTCCTGCTCCTCTTAGCATGATAAAGAAGATTCAAAGAGAGTGAGATGCCAGCTCCTTTCATTCAGTCAGTAGCTTCAATCATTTCTGGTATATGAATAACATGATGTTTTTCAATGGCAAAAATCAATGAATATTGTAAATGCACAAACAGTAATTTCTCCGCATTGCAAGGTGCAATTCTGAAATTTTTTGCTTTTTCCTGCTCCTCTTAGCATGATAAAGAAGATTCAAAGAGAGTGAGATGCCAGCTCCTTTCATTCAGTCAGTAGCTTCAATCATTTCTGGACGTTTTTCAATGGCAAAAATCAATGAATATTGTAAATGCACAAACAGTAATTTCTCCGCATTGCAAGGTGCAATTCTGAAATTTTTTGCTTTTTCCTGCTCCTCTTAGCATGATAAACAAGATTCAAAGAGAGTGAGATGCCAGCTCCTTTCATTCAGTCAGTAGCTTCAATCATTTCTGGACGTTTTTCAATGGCAAAAATCAATGAATATTGTAAATGCACAAACAGTAATTTCTCCGCATTGCAAGGTGCAATTCTGAAATTTTTTGCTTTTTCCTGCTCCTCTTAGCATGATAAAGAAGATTCAAAGAGAGTGAGATGCCAGCTCCTTTCATTCAGTCAGTAGCTTCAAACATTTCTGGTATATGAATAACATGATGTTTTTCAATGGCAAAAATCAATGAATATTGTAAATGCACAAACAGTAATTTCTCCGCATTGCAAGGTGCAAGTCTGAAATTTTTTGCTTTTTCCTGCTCCTCTTAGCATGATAAAGAAGATTAAAAGAGAGTGAGATGCCAGCTACTTTCATTCAGTCAGTAGCTTCAATCATTTCTGGACGTTTTTCAATGGTAAAAATCAATGAATATTGTAAATGCACAAACAGTAATTTCTCCACATTGCAAGGTGCAATTCTGAAATTTTTTGCTTTTTCCTGCTCCTCTTAGCATGATAAAGAAGATTCAAAGAGAGTGAGATGCCAGCTCCTTTCATTCAGTCAGTAGCTTCAAACATTTCTGGTATATGAATAACATGATGTTTTTCAATGGCAAAAATCAATGAATATTGTAAATGCACAAACAGTAATTTCTCTGCATTGCAAGGTGCAATTCTGAAATTTTTTGCTTTTTCCTGCTCCTCTTAGCATGATAAAGAAGATTCAAAGAGAGTGAGATGCCAGCTACTTTCATTCAGTCAGTAGCTTCAATCATTTCTGGACGTTTTTCAATGGTAAAAATCAATGAATATTGTAAATGCACAAACAGTAATTTCTCCACATTGCAAGGTGCAATTCTGAAATTTTTTGCTTTTTCCTGCTCCTCTTAGCATGATAAAGAAGATTCAAAGAGAGTGAGATGCCAGCTCCTTTCATTCAGTCAGTAGCTTCAATCATTTCTGGTATATGAATAACATGATGTTTTTCAATGGCAAAAATCAATGAATATTGTAAATGCACAAACAGTAATTTCTCCGCATTGCAAGGTGCAATTCTGAAATTTTTTGCTTTTTCCTGCTCCTCTTAGCATGATAAAGAAGATTCAAAGAGAGTGAGATGCCAGCTCCTTTCATTCAGTCAGTAGCTTCAAACATTTCTGGTATATGAATAACATGATGTTTTTCAATGGCAAAAATCAATGAATATTGTAAATGCACAAACAGTAATTTCTCCGCATTGCAAGGTGCAATTCTGAAATTTTTTGCTTTTTCCTGCTCCTCTTAGCATGATAAAGAATATTCAAAGAGAGTGAGATGCCAGCTCCTTTCATTCAGTCAGTAGCTTCAATCATTTCTGGATGTTTTTCAATGGCAAAAATCAATGAATATTGTAAATGCACAAACTGTAATTTCTCCGCATTGCAAGGTGCAATTCTGAAATTTTTGGCTTTTTCCTGCTCCTCTTAGCATGATAAAGAAGATTCAAAGAGAGTGAGATGCCAGCTCCTTTCATTCAGTCAGTAGCTTCAATCATTTCTGGACGTTTTTCAATGGCAAAAATCAATGAATATTGTAAATGCACAAACAGTAATTTCTCCGCATTGCAAGGTGCAATTCTGAAATTTTTTGCTTTTTCCTGCTCCTCTTAGCATGATAAAGAAGATTCAAAGAGAGTGAGATGCCAGCTCCTTTCATTCAGTCAGTACCTTCAATCATTTCTGGATGTTTTTCAATGGCAAAAATCAATGAATATTGTAAATGTACAAACAGTAATTTCTCCGCATTGCAAGGTGCAATTCTGAAATTTTTTGCTTTTTCCCGCTCCTCTTAGCATGATAAAGAAGATTCAAAGAGAGTGAGGTGCCAGCTCCTTTCATTCAGTCAGTAGCTTCAAACATTTCTGGTATATGAATAACATGTTTTTCAATGGCAAAAATCATTGAATATTGTAAATGCACAAACAGTAATTTCTCCGCATTGCAAGGTGCAATTCTGAAATTTTTTGATTTTTCCTGCTCCTCTTAGCATGATAAAGAAGATTCAAAGAGAGTGAGATGCCAGCTCCTTTCATTCAGTCAGTAGCTTCAATCATTTCTGGACGTTTTTCAATGGCAAAAATCAATGAATATTGTAAATGCACAAACAGTAATTTCTCCGCATTGCAAGGTGCAATTCTGAAATTTTTTGCTTTTTCCTGCTCCTCTTAGCATGATAAAGAAGATTCAAAGAGAGTGAGATGCCAGCTCCTTTCATTCAGTCAGTAGCTTCAATCATTTCTGGACGTTTTTCAATGGCAAAAATCAATGAATATTGTAAATGCACAAACAGTAATTTCTCCGCATTGCAAGGTGCAATTCTGAAATTTTTTGCTTTTTCCTGCTCCTCTTAGCATGATAAAGAAGATTCAAAGAGAGTGAGATGCCAGCTCCTTTCATTCAGTCAGTAGCTTCAAACATTTCTGGTATATGAATAACATGATGTTTTTCAATGGCAAAAATCAATGAATATTGTAAATGCACAAACAGTGATTTCTCCGCATTGCAAGGTGCAAGTCTGAAATTTTTTGCTTTTTCCTGCTCCTCTTAGCATGATAAAGAAGATTCAAAGAGAGTGAGATGCCAGCTACTTTCATTCAGTCAGTAGCTTCAATCATTTCTGGACGTTTTTCAATGGTAAAAATCAATGAATATTGTAAATGCACAAACAGTAATTTCTCCACATTGCAAGGTGCAATTCTGAAATTTTTTGCTTTTTCCTGCTCCTCAGCATGATAAAGAAGATTCAAAGAGAGTGAGATGCCAGCTCCTTTCATTCAGTCAGTAGCTTCAAACATTTCTGGTATATGAATAACATGATGTTTTTCAATGGCAAAAATCAATGAATATTGTAAATGCACAAACAGTAATTTCTCCGCATTGCAAGGTGCAATTCTGAAATTTTTTGCTTTTTCCTGCTCCTCTTAGCATGATAAAGAAGATTCAAAGAGAGTGAGATGCCAGCTCCTTTCATTCAGTCAGTAGCTTCAAACATTTCTGGTATATGAATAACATGATGTTTTTCAATGGCAAAAATCAATGAATATTGTAAATGCACAAAGAGTAATTTCTCCGCATTGCAAGGTGCAATTCTGAAATTTTTTGCTTTTTCCTGCTCCTCTTAGCATGATAAAGAAGATTCAAAGAGAGTGAGATGCCAGCTCCTTTCATTCAGTCAGTAGCTTCAATCATTTCTGGACGTTTTTCAATGGCAAAAATCAATGAATATTGTAAATGCACAAACAGTAATTTCTCCGCATTGCAAGGTGCAATTCTGAAATTTTTTGCTTTTTCCTGCTCCTCTTAGCATGATAAAGAAGATTCAAAGAGAGTGAGATGCCAGCTCCTTTCATTCAGTCAGTAGCTTCAATCATTTCTGGACGTTTTTCAATGGCAAAAATCAATGAATATTGTAAATGCACAAACAGTAATTTCTCCGCATTGCAAGGTGCAATTCTGAAATTTTTTTCCTTTTTCCTGCTCCTCTTAGCATGATAAAGAAGATTCAAAGAGAGTGAGATGCCAGCTCCTTTCATTCAGTCAGTAGCTACAAACATTTCTGGTATATGAATAACATGATGTTTTTCAATGGCAAAAATCAATGAATATTGTAAATGCACAAACAGTAATTTCTCCGCATTGCAAGGTGCAATTCTGAAATTTTTTGCTTTTTCCTGCTCCTCTTAGCATGATAAAGAAGATTCAAAGAGAGTGAGATGCCAGCTCCTTTCATTCAGTCAGTAGCTTCAATCATTTCTGGACGTTTTTCAATGGCAAAAATCAATGAATATTGTAAATGCACAAACAGTAATTTCTCCGCATTGCAAGGTGCAATTCTGAAATTTTTTGCTTTTTCCTGCTCCTCTTAGCATGATAAAGAAGATTCAAAGAGAGTGAGATGCCAGCTCCTTTCATTCAGTCAGTAGCTTCAAACATTTCTGGTATATGAATAACATGATGTTTTTCAATGGCAAAAATCAATGAATATTGTAAATGCACAAAGAGTAATTTCTCCGCATTGCAAGGTGCA
The DNA here is from genome assembly GCF_046119375.1 of Phyllobates terribilis. NCBI lineage: Eukaryota > Metazoa > Chordata > Amphibia > Anura > Dendrobatidae > Phyllobates > Phyllobates terribilis. Next base: position 8,734 of record NW_027366771.1, on the reverse strand, counting down.
ATTCTGAAATTTTTTGCTTTTTCCTGCTCCTCTTAGCATGATAAAGAAGATTCAAAGAGAGTGAGATGCCAGCTCCTTTCATTCAGTCAGTAGCTTCAATCATTTCTGGACGTTTTTCAATGGCAAAAATCAATGAATATTGTAAATGCACAAACAGTAATTTCTCCGCATTGCAAGGTGCAATTCTGAAATTTTTTGCTTTTTCCTGCTCCTCTTACCATGATAAAGAAGATTCAAAGAGAGTGAGATGCCAGCTCCTTTCATTCAGTCAGTAGCTTCAATCATTTCTGGACGTTTTTCAATGGCAAAAATCAATGAATATTGTAAATGCACAAACAGTAATTTCTCCGCATTGCAAGGTGCAATTCTGAAATTTTTTGCTTTTTCCTGCTCCTCTTAGCATGATAAAGAAGATTCAAAGAGAGTGAGATGCCAGCTCCTTTCATTCAGTCAGTAGCTACAAACATTTCTGGTATATGAATAACATGATGTTTTTCAATGGCAAAAATCAATGAATATTGTAAATGCACAAACAGTAATTTCTCCGCATTGCAAGGTGCAATTCTGAAATTTTTTGCTTTTTCCTGCTCCTCTTAGCATGATAAAGAAGATTCAAAGAGAGTGAGATGCCAGCTCCTTTCATTCAGTCAGTAGCTTCAATCATTTCTGGACGTTTTTCAATGGCAAAAATCAATGAATATTGTAAATGCACAAACAGTAATTTCTCCGCATTGCAAGGTGCAATTCTGAAATTTTTTGCTTTTTCCTGCTCCTCTTAGCATGATAAAGAAGATTCAAAGAGAGTGAGATGCCAGCTCCTTTCATTCAGTCAGTAGCTTCAATCATTTCTGGACATTTTTCAATGGCAAAAATCAATGAATATTGTAAATGCACAAACAGTAATTTCTCCGCATTGCAAGGTGCAATTCTGAAATTTTTTGCTTTTTCCTGCTCCTCTTAGCATGACAAAGAAGATTCAAAGAGAGTAAGATGCCAGCTCCTTTCATTCAGTCAGTAGCTTCAATCATTTCTGGTATATGAATAACATGATGTTTTTCAATGGCAAAAATCAATGAATATTGTAAATGCACAAACAGTAATTTCTCCGCATTGCAAGGTGCAATTCTGAAATTTTTTGCTTTTTCCTGCTCCTCTTAGCATGATAAAGAAGATTCAAAGAGAGTGAGATGCCAGCTCCTTTCATTCAGTCAGTAGCTTCAATCATTTCTGGACGTTTTTCAATGGCAAAAATCAATGAATATTGTAAATGCACAAACAGTAATTTCTCCGCATTGCAAGGTGCAATTCTGAAATTTTTTGCTTTTTCCTGCTCCTCTTAGCATGATAAAGAAGATTCAAAGAGAGTGAGATGCCAGCTCCTTTCATTCAGTCAGTAGCTTCAATCATTTCTGGACGTTTTTCAATGGCAAAAATCAATGAATATTGTAAATGCACAAACAGTAATTTCTCCGCATTGCAAGGTGCAATTCTGAAATTTTTTGCTTTTTCCTGCTCCTCTTAGCATGATAAAGAAGATTCAAAGAGAGTGAGATGCCAGCTCCTTTCATTCAGTCAGTAGCTTCAAACATTTCTGGTATATGAATAATATGATGTTTTTCAATGGCAAAAATCAATGAATATTGTAAAAGCACAAACAGTAATTTCTCCGCATTGCAAGGTGCAATTCTGAAATTTTTTGCTTTTTCCTGCTCCTCTTAGCATGATAAAGAAGATTCAAAGAGAGTGAGATGCCAGCTCCTTTCATTCAGTCAGTAGCTTCAATCATTTCTGGACGTTTTTCAATGGCAAAAATCAATGAATATTGTAAATGCACAAACAGTAATTTCTCCGCATTGCAAGGTGCAATTCTGAAATTTTTTGCTTTTTCCTGCTCCTCTTAGCATGATAAAGAAGATTCAAAGAGAGTGAGATGCCAGCTCCTTTCATTCAGTCAGTAGCTTCAATCATTTCTGGTATATGAATAACATGATGTTTTTCAATGGCAAAAATCAATGAATATTGTAAATGCACAAACAGTAATTTCTCCGCATTGCAAGTTGCAATTCTGAAATTTTTTGCTTTTTCCTGCTCCTCTTAGCATGATAAAGAAGATTCAAAGAGAGTGAGATGCCAGCTCCTTTCATTCAGTCAGTAGCTTCAATCATTTCTGGACGTTTTTCAATGGCAAAAATCAATGAATATTGTAAATGCACAAACAGTAATTTCTCCGCATTGCAAGGTGCAATTCTGAAATTTTTTGCTTTTTCCTGCTCCTCTTAGCATGATAAAGAAGATTCAAAGAGAGTGAGATGCCAGCTCCTTTCATTCAGTCAGTAGCTTCAATCATTTCTGGACGTTTTTCAATGGCAAAAATCAATGAATATTGTAAATGCACAAACAGTAATTTCTCCGCATTGCAAGGTGCAATTCTGAAATTTTTTGCTTTTTCCTGCTCCTCTTAGCATGATAAAGAAGATTCAAAGAGAGTGAGATGCCAGCTCCTTTCATTCAGTCAGTAGCTTCAAACATTTCTGGTATATGAATAACATGATGTTTTTCAATGGCAAAAATCAATGAATATTGTAAATGCACAAACAGTAATTTCTCCGCATTGCAAGGTGCAATTCTGAAATTTTTTGCTTTTTCCTGCTCCTCTTAGCATGATAAAGACGATTCAAAGAGAGTGAGATGCCAGCTCCTTTCATTCAGTCAGTAGCTTCAATCATTTCTGGACGTTTTTCAATGGCAAAAATCAATGAATATTGTAAATGCACAAACAGTAATTTCTCCGCATTGCAAGGTGCAATTCTGAAATTTTTTGCTTTTTCCTGCTCCTCTTAGCATGATAAAGAAGATTCAAAGAGAGTGAGATGTCAGCTCCTTTCATTCAGTCAGTAGCTTCAAACATTTCTGGTATATGAATAACATGATGTTTTTCAATGGCAAAAATCAATGAATTTTGTAAATGCACAAACAGTAATTTCTCCGCATTGCAAGGTGCAATTCTGAAATTTTTTGCTTTTTCCTGCTCCTCTTAGCATGATAAAGAAGATTCAAAGAGAGTGAGATGCCAGTTCCTTTCATTCAGTCAGTAGCTTCAATCATTTCTGGACGTTTTTCAATGGCAAAAATCAATGAATATTGTAAATGCACAAACAGTAATTTCTCCGCATTGCAAGGTGCAATTCTGAAATTTTTTGCTTTTTCCTGCTCCTCTTAGCATGATAAAGAAGATTCAAAGAGAGTGAGATGCCAGCTCCTTTCATTCAGTCAGTAGCTTCAATCATTTCTGGTATATGAATAACATGATGTTTTTCAATGGCAAAAATCAATGAATATTGTAAATGCACAAACAGTAATTTCTCCGCATTGCAAGGTGCAATTCTGAATTTTTTTGCTTTTTCCTGCTCCTCTTAGCATGATAAAGAAGATTCAAAGAGAGTGAGATGCCAGCTCCTTTCATTCAGTCAGTAGCTTCAATCATTTCTGGACGTTTTTCAATGGCAAAAATCAATGAATATTGTAAATGCACAAACAGTAATTTCTCCGCATTGCAAGGTGCAATTCTGAAATTTTTTGCTTTTTCCTGCTCCTCTTAGCATGATAAACAAGGTTCAAAGAGAGTGAGATGCCAGCTCCTTTCATTCAGTCAGTAGCTTCAATCATTTCTGGACGTTTTTCAATGGCAAAAATCAATGAATATTGTAAATGCACAAACAGTAATTTCTCCGCATTGCAAGGTGCAATTCTGAAATTTTTTGCTTTTTCCTGCTCCTCTTAGCATGATAAAGAAGATTCAAAGAGAGTGAGATGCCAGCTCCTTTCATTCAGTCAGTAGCTTCAAACATTTCTGGTATATGAATAACATGATGTTTTTCAATGGCAAAAATCAATGAATATTGTAAATGCACAAACAGTAATTTCTCCGCATTGCAAGGTGCAAGTCTGAAATTTTTTGCTTTTTCCTGCTCCTCTTAGCATGATAAAGAAGATTCAAAGAGAGTGAGATGCCAGCTACTTTCATTCAGTCAGTAGCTTCAATCATTTCTGGACGTTTTTCAATGGTAAAAATCAATGAATATTGTAAATGCACAAACAGTAATTTCTCCACATTGCAAGGTGCAATTCTGAAATTTTTTGCTTTTTCCTGCTCCTCTTAGCATGATAAAGAAGATTCAAAGAGAGTGAGATGCCAGCTCCTTTCATTCAGTCAGTAGCTTCAATCATTTCTGGTATATGAATAACATGATGTTTTTCAATGGCAAAAATCAATGAATATTGTAAATGCACAAACAGTAATTTCTCCGCATTGCAAGGTGCAATTCTGAAATTTTTTGCTTTTTCCTGCTCCTCTTAGCATGATAAAGAAGATTCAAAGAGAGTGAGATGCCAGCTCCTTTCATTCAGTCAGTAGCTTCAATCATTTCTGGACGTTTTTCAATGGCAAAAATCAATGAATATTGTAAATGCACAAACAGTAATTTCTCCGCATTGCAAGGTGCAATTCTGAAATTTTTTGCTTTTTCCTGCTCCTCTTAGCATGATAAAGAAGATTCAAAGAGAGTGAGATGTCAGCTCCTTTCATTCAGTCAGTAGCTTCAAACATTTCTGGTATATGAATAACATGATGTTTTTCAATGGCAAAAATCAATGAATTTTGTAAATGCACAAACAGTAATTTCTCCGCATTGCAAGGTGCAATTCTGAAATTTTTTGCTTTTTCCTGCTCCTCTTAGCATGATAAAGAAGATTCAAAGAGAGTGAGATGCCAGTTCCTTTCATTCAGTCAGTAGCTTCAATCATTTCTGGACGTTTTTCAATGGCAAAAATCAATGAATATTGTAAATGCACAAACAGTAATTTCTCCGCATTGCAAGGTGCAATTCTGAAATTTTTTGCTTTTTCCTGCTCCTCTTAGCATGATAAAGAAGATTCAAAGAGAGTGAGATGCCAGCTCCTTTCATTCAGTCAGTAGCTTCAATCATTTCTGGTATATGAATAACATGATGTTTTTCAATGGCAAAAATCAATGAATATTGTAAATGCACAAACAGTAATTTCTCCGCATTGCAAGGTGCAATTCTGAAATTTTTTGCTTTTTCCTGCTCCTCTTAGCATGATAAAGAAGATTCAAAGAGAGTGAGATGCCAGCTCCTTTCATTCAGTCAGTAGCTTCAATCATTTCTGGACGTTTTTCAATGGCAAAAATCAATGAATATTGTAAATGCACAAACAGTAATTTCTCCGCATTGCAAGGTGCAATTCTGAAATTTTTTGCTTTTTCCTGCTCCTCTTAGCATGATAAAGAAGATTCAAAGAGAGTGAGATGCCAGCTCCTTTCATTCAGTCAGTAGCTTCAATCATTTCTGGACGTTTTTCAATGGCAAAAATCAATGAATATTGTAAATGCACAAACAGTAATTTCTCCGCATTGCAAGGTGCAATTCTGAAATTTTTTGCTTTTTCCTGCTCCTCTTAGCATGATAAAGAAGATTCAAAGAGAGTGAGATGTCAGCTCCTTTCATTCAGTCAGTAGCTTCAAACATTTCTGGTATATGAATAACATGATGTTTTTCAATGGCAAAAATCAATGAATTTTGTAAATGCACAAACAGTAATTTCTCCGCATTGCAAGGTGCAATTCTGAAATTTTTTGCTTTTTCCTGCTCCTCTTAGCATGATAAAGAAGATTCAAAGAGAGTGAGATGCCAGCTCCTTTCATTCAGTCAGTAGCTTCAATCATTTCTGGACGTTTTTCAATGGCAAAAATCAATGAATATTGTAAATGCACAAACAGTAATTTCTCCGCATTGCAAGGTGCAATTCTGAAATTTTTTGCTTTTTCCTGCTCCTCTTAGCATGATAAACAAGATTCAAAGAGAGTGAGATGCCAGCTCCTTTCATTCAGTCAGTAGCTTCAATCATTTCTGGACGTTTTTCAATGGCAAAAATCAATGAATATTGTAAATGCACAAACAGTAATTTCTCCGCATTGCAAGGTGCAATTCTGAAATTTTTTGCTTTTTCCTGCTCCTCTTAGCATGATAAAGAAGATTCAAAGAGAGTGAGATGCCAGCTCCTTTCATTCAGTCAGTAGCTTCAAACATTTCTGGTATATGAATAACATGATGTTTTTCAATGGCAAAAATCAATGAATATTGTAAATGCACAAACAGTAATTTCTCCGCATTGCAAGGTGCAAGTCTGAAATTTTTTGCTTTTTCCTGCTCCTCTTAGCATGATAAAGAAGATTCAAAGAGAGTGAGATGCCAGCTACTTTCATTCAGTCAGTAGCTTCAATCATTTCTGGACGTTTTTCAATGGTAAAAATCAATGAATATTGTAAATGCACAAACAGTAATTTCTCCACATTGCAAGGTGCAATTCTGAAATTTTTTGCTTTTTCCTGCTCCTCTTAGCATGATAAAGAAGATTCAAAGAGAGTGAGATGCCAGCTCCTTTCATTCAGTCAGTAGCTTCAAACATTTCTGGTATATGAATAACATGATGTTTTTCAATGGCAAAAATCAATGAATATTGTAAATGCACAAACAGTAATTTCTCTGCATTGCAAGGTGCAATTCTGAAATTTTTTGCTTTTTCCTGCTCCTCTTAGCATGATAAAGAAGATTCAATGAGAGTGAGATGCCAGCTACTTTCATTCAGTCAGTAGCTTCAATCATTTCTGGACGTTTTTCAATGGTAAAAATCAATGAATATTGTAAATGCACAAACAGTAATTTCTCCACATTGCAAGGTGCAATTCTGAAATTTTTTGCTTTTTCCTGCTCCTCTTAGCATGATAAAGAAGATTCAAAGAGAGTGAGATGCCAGCTCCTTTCATTCAGTCAGTAGCTTCAATCATTTCTGGACGTTTTTCAATGGCAAAAATCAATGAATATTGTAAATGCACAAACAGTAATTTCTCCGCATTGCAAGGTGCAATTCTGAAATTTTTTGCTTTTTCCTGCTCCTCTTAGCATGATAAAGAAGATTCAAAGAGAGTGAGATGTCAGCTCCTTTCATTCAGTCAGTAGCTTCAAACATTTCTGGTATATGAATAACATGATGTTTTTCAATGGCAAAAATCAATGAATTTTGTAAATGCACAAACAGTAATTTCTCCGCATTGCAAGGTGCAATTCTGAAATTTTTTGCTTTTTCCTGCTCCTCTTAGCATGATAAAGAAGATTCAAAGAGAGTGAGATGCCAGCTCCTTTCATTCAGTCAGTAGCTTCAAACATTTCTGGTATATGAATAACATGATGTTTTTCAATGGCAAAAATCAATGAATATTGTAAATGCACAAACAGTAATTTCTCCGCATTGCAAGGTGCAAGTCTGAAATTTTTTGCTTTTTCCTGCTCCTCTTAGCATGATAAAGAAGATTCAAAGAGAGTGAGATGCCAGCTACTTTCATTCAGTCAGTAGCTTCAATCATTTCTGGACGTTTTTCAATGGTAAAAATCAATGAATATTGTAAATGCACAAACAGTAATTTCTCCACATTGCAAGGTGCAATTCTGAAATTTTTTGCTTTTTCCTGCTCCTCTTAGCATGATAAAGAAGATTCAAAGAGAGTGAGATGCCAGCTCCTTTCATTCAGTCAGTAGCTTCAAACATTTCTGGTATATGAATAACATGATGTTTTTCAATGGCAAAAATCAATGAATATTGTAAATGCACAAACAGTAATTTCTCTGCATTGCAAGGTGCAATTCTGAAATTTTTTGCTTTTTCCTGCTCCTCTTAGCATGATAAAGAAGATTCAATGAGAGTGAGATGCCAGCTACTTTCATTCAGTCAGTAGCTTCAATCATTTCTGGACGTTTTTCAATGGTAAAAATCAATGAATATTGTAAATGCACAAACAGTAATTTCTCCACATTGCAAGGTGCAATTCTGAAATTTTTTGCTTTTTCCTGCTCCTCTTAGCATGATAAAGAAGATTCAAAGAGAGTGAGATGCCAGCTCCTTTCATTCAGTCAGTAGCTTCAATCATTTCTGGACGTTTTTCAATGGCAAAAATCAATGAATATTGTAAATGCACAAACAGTAATTTCTCCGCATTGCAAGGTGCAATTCTGAAATTTTTTGCTTTTTCCTGCTCCTCTTAGCATGATAAAGAAGATTCAAAGAGAGTGAGATGTCAGCTCCTTTCATTCAGTCAGTAGCTTCAAACATTTCTGGTATATGAATAACATGATGTTTTTCAATGGCAAAAATCAATGAATTTTGTAAATGCACAAACAGTAATTTCTCCGCATTGCAAGGTGCAATTCTGAAATTTTTTGCTTTTTCCTGCTCCTCTTAGCATGATAAAGAAGATTCAAAGAGAGTGAGATGCCAGTTCCTTTCATTCAGTCAGTAGCTTCAATCATTTCTGGACGTTTTTCAATGGCAAAAATCAATGAATATTGTAAATGCACAAACAGTAATTTCTCCGCATTGCAAGGTGCAATTCTGAAATTTTTTGCTTTTTCCTGCTCCTCTTAGCATGATAAAGAAGATTCAAAGAGAGTGAGATGCCAGCTCCTTTCATTCAGTCAGTAGCTTCAATCATTTCTGGTATATGAATAACATGATGTTTTTCAATGGCAAAAATCAATGAATATTGTAAATGCACAAACAGTAATTTCTCCGCATTGCAAGGTGCAATTCTGAAATTTTTTGCTTTTTCCTGCTCCTCTTAGCATGATAAAGAAGATTCAAAGAGAGTGAGATGCCAGCTCCT